>NW_027222378.1:0-25347 GCF_041296265.1 Equus caballus | reverse complement strand
CTCTTTTCGAGGCTACGTTCCGTTGGGGTTTTCACGAAGCCTGTTGTGGGCCTGAAGCTCAGGCCGGTTCAGGGGCAGTGGCCTGTCGAGGGCCACGTAAGATTTGTGTGCAGAGCCAGTGCTTTCCAAAGCCCTTGACTGTGCAGAAGTCTACCTGTTAGGGGTGCAGTGGGGGCTGTCCGGGGAGCGTTGTGAGCAGAGGTATGTGCCCCACACTTGAAAGCATGGAAGAGAAAGCGTGAGGCTGGAGGGTGCTCCGTTCGTTCCCTCCTTGCACAGAAAGTCTGGAGAGTTGACTTTGGGACAAGTCCTTCCTTTCCTCTGGTCGGTGCGTGTTCAGTGGTCTGGACACTTGGTGAGCAAGACTGACAGGCTGTTTGACGTACTGGCCCTCACAGCCTGGTTGGAAAGGACAGACAGGCAGCCACCAATTACCTAGGAGATACGTAAAAGCAATTTTGTGTTGAGTGTTGAGAAAGACGGCATTTCCTGTTAGACTTGGTGACTTAGGCAGTGATGTTGAAGCTGAGAGCAGATGCCTAAAAGAAAAGGAGGACCTGGGCGGGAGAGTGTTGGGACAGGGCAAGGGAGGAGTAGGCCTGTCAGAGGAGCTGAAAGCATGCCCTGGAGACTGGGGCCGCCGCGTAGGGACTGTAGGGTGGGGAAAAGAAAACTTTTCGATTGAGGCTGGCGCTTTCTCTAGGTTTTTGGGGACTAAGCGTGGTGATTCAGAACGTGGACTCTGGAGCCAGACTCTGTCACATGGGTCCTGGCTCTGCCACCTACGGGCTGTGTGAACTCGGGCAAGTTACTGTACCATTCTGTGTGTCAGTTTCCTGATCTGTAAAACGGGGATGATTATCATACACACTCCATAGGTGAGTGTAAAGGTGAGAGGATATTTCATATCCGTAAAGTACTTAGAGCAGTGTCTGGCCTTTAGCAGGCGTTAGTAGTGGTTGATTAAAGAAATGGCTAAATGCATACCTAACTATTCAAGGCTTGGAGGCTGTCCCTGGTGAAACGTGTGAACTTGAATGGATTACACCCAACTTTGTTTTGTTTTGTTTCCTTTCCGGCTTGCAGTTGCTACTGACCGCATCTGCAGCACTGTGGAATTAGAAATAATCTCCCTGGACTTGGCTGCTCTTGGTAAAACAATCTAATGCTGTCCAAATTATCCCAGGGAAATAAAAGCCTTTTCAGTAGCATAGTAGGGTTAGGCTTATTTAATATGTATTGTTTATATTGGTTTGTTTAGTGTTTGTTGGTAACTTTGTGTTTTTTCTTTCTTTTTTTTTTTGGCAAAGCTGCTCGGTTAAAAAAAGCAGATTAGCTAGGAAATGGTTCAGACCCAGAGAAAAGTAGAGAGTCGTGTAAGCAGAGCACGCCTTTCCTTGACTCTCTGTCGAGAGCTTTTGTGATTCCAGCTGCTCTCTGCCTCAGACACGGTGCCCTCTGCGTGTGCAGTCATCTAAACAGTTCAGGTCTGGGACCGTGGAGAATCCAAGGCGGTATAGTCATGCTTTGCTTAACAGTGGGGATGAGTTCTGAGGAGTGTGTCATGGTCAGGCAATCTCGAGACTGTGCAAACACCACGGAGTTCCTAAACCTGGATGGCAGAGCCTCCTACACACCTAGGCCATATGGGACTAATCTGATGGGACCCCCGTTGTTGACTGAAACGTCCCGATGTAGGGCATGACTGTACTTCCCAACTCCAAGGGCACGGAAGTGTAGCCTGTGGGGCTTTGGAAAAGAACAGAGACGCTCAAGGCCTACTCTGGACCCACTGACTCAGAATCTACTGGGATAGGTCCCGGCTTTAAAGACCAGACGTAGTCCTCCTCTGCAGACATCTCATCAACGGTTTTTCACGCTGGGTTTTCCCTCATCTGAGAAAACAGGCCAAGAGATTGTGAGGATCCATAATTAGTGTTTTAAGACATTTGGCAGGACTCAGTGTTTTTCACGTTCTGTGATACTGGGATCTGCATCTGCGCTGTAATGTGTTAAACCTTGAAATCTTGTCCAAAAGTCATGTCATGACCTAGAGAATCCTTCTGTGAATTCCAGGCAGATTGCCATCTTTCTGCTTCCGCCTCCTCACCTTGACAATGGGGAGAATAACGGTAACCTGCCTTTTGGATGTGAGGATTAAATGAGACAGTTGGTGCAAAGCAGTCGGCACAGGATCTGGCACAAAGTGAAGCCTTCAATCAATTATGATTGCAGTAGTTTTGATTTCCCTCCAGTCGGAATACAGTTTAGTTGAAGTTAGTAGCTGTGCCACAGCTGTGTCTCAGGCTGGTGTCTGCCGCCCTGAGCTAAGCCATAAAAATCCCTGGAATAACTTTTCAAAAGCCTGTTAGCCTCTTGAGGCTCCTACACTTTTTTATTTTATTTTATTTTATTTTATTTTATTGCAGTAACAGTGGATCCTAAGATGATATGGCTTTCAGATGTACGTTGTAATATATTTTGAATTCTGTGTAGATTACATCGTGTTCACCACCCGAAAACTAATGATAGTCCGTCACCTCACATGTGAGCCTCATCACCCCTTTGGCTCTCTCCCCTCCCCCCTCCCCCTATGGTAACCACCAATGCAATCTCCTTTGCTCTGTGTGCGTTTGTCGTTGTTTTTATCTTCTCCTTATGAGTGAGATCACACGGTGTTTGACTTTGTCCCTCTGATTTATTTCACTTCACATAATACCCTCAAGGTCCATCGACGTTGTCACAAATGGGCGGATCTCATCATTTCTTAGGGCCGAGTGGCATTCCATTGTGTATACATACCACATCTTCTTTATCCATTCTTCCCTTGATGGGCACCTAGGTTGCTTCCAAGTTTTGGCTGTTGTGAATAATGCTGCAGTGAGCCTAGGGGTGCATGTGTCCCTCTGCATTGGTGTTTTCAAGTTCTTTGGATGAATAGCCAGCAGTGGGCTAGCTGGATCATACATATGGTAGATGTGTTCTTAGTTTTCTGAGGATACTCCATCCTGCTTTCCGTAGTGGCTGCACCAGTCTGCCCTCCCACCAGCAGTGCAGGAGAGTTCCCTTCTCTGCACATCCTCTCCGACACTTGTCTCTTGTCTTGTTAATTAGAGCCATTCTGACCAGAGTAAGGGGACATCTCCTTGTAGTTGTGATTTGCATTTCTCTGATCGCTAAGGATGTTGAGTCCCTTTCCATATGCCTGTTGGCCATCCGTATACCTTCTTTGGAGAAATCACTGCTCAGATCTTTTGCCCGCCTTTTCAATTGGGTTGTTGATGTTTTTTGCTGTTGAGATGTATGAGTTCTTTCTGTGTTTTGGATATTAACCCCTTATCCGATATACGGTTTGCAAGAATCTTCTCCCAGTTGTTAGGTTGTGTTTTGGTTTTGTGGATGGTTTCCTTTGCGGTGCAGAGGATGTTTTTTGACTTTGATGTAGTCCCGTTTGTTCATTTTGTATTTTGTTTCCCTTGCCCAGTCAGACGTGGTACTTGAAAATAGGCTGCTAAGACTGATGTCAAAGAGCACACTGCCTATGTTTGCTTGTAGACGTTGCATGGTTTCGGGTGTGACATTCAAGTGAAAGCCGAGGGAGGAGGCTGCAGTTCCCCGAGAGCGAGCGTAGCGGGGCCCCTGCGTCCCTGTCAGCGCACCTTCCCGCTCCGCGAAGGTCCCAAGCATGTGGGCGGGGCCGCAGGAGTTCTCCCAGGAGGGTGTCCCCGTCGCTGTCCGCAGTCCACCGCCGGAGGGGGGGGGGCGGGGCAACGGCCGGGCAGCGTCTGGGCGGCGGCGCGCGCGCGCGCGCGCGCGAGGAGAGGAGAGGAGCGCGCGGCTGCTGGGCCGCCGTCCTGGGAGGCGTGGGAGGCGTCGGCGAGCCGCGCCTGCCTGCCCAGAGCCGAGCCCGGCGGAGTCCGGCCGCGCTGTGCTGCTCTCTCCCGGGCCGGGCTCGTCCGTTCCCCCGGCGTCCGTGGACGGCGCTCCGCGTCCCCGCTGGGCACAGCAGCCCGGGCCGTGCACAGCCACGGCCGCTAGCCTGAGGAGGCCGTCCTTCAGCTCCCGCTCTTCCTGCTCGCCGGACACGGACGACCAGGGCGCCTGCGAAGAGGATTCCATCTGAGAGAGGTACCTGGGGGGCGTGGGCCTGGGGGCTGGTGGGAGGCGAGCGTGTCCCTGAGGAATAGGCTTGTGCGCCGAGAGGTGCCCGTCAGGTCGCGGGACAGCTGTGCGGCGCGGGGAGCGAGGGGGTCTCTTCGTGCGCTTGAGGCGTTCGTGGAACGGGCGGTGTGTGCCGGGCACCTGCCCAGGGGCCAGCCTGGGCATGCGGTGCCCGGGAGTCGGGCGCTGAAGCGCCAGCCGTGGTCTTGGCTTCTTGGAAGGACAGACGCGAAGTCGATAAGGACACTGGTCTCGAGGCGTTCTGAGGAGTGCGGGTCTCCCTCTTTTCGAGGCTACGTTCCGTTGGGGTTTTCACGAAGCCTGTTGTGGGCCTGAAGCTCAGGCCGGTTCAGGGGCAGTGGCCTGTCGAGGGCCACGTAAGATTTGTGTGCAGAGCCAGTGCTTTCCAAAGCCCTTGACTGTGCAGAAGTCTACCTGTTAGGGGTGCAGTGGGGGCTGTCCGGGGAGCGTTGTGAGCAGAGGTATGTGCCCCACACTTGAAAGCATGGAAGAGAAAGCGTGAGGCTGGAGGGTGCTCCGTTCGTTCCCTCCTTGCACAGAAAGTCTGGAGAGTTGACTTTGGGACAAGTCCTTCCTTTCCTCTGGTCGGTGCGTGTTCAGTGGTCTGGACACTTGGTGAGCAAGACTGACAGGCTGTTTGACGTACTGGCCCTCACAGCCTGGTTGGAAAGGACAGACAGGCAGCCACCAATTACCTAGGAGATACGTAAAAGCAATTTTGTGTTGAGTGTTGAGAAAGACGGCATTTCCTGTTAGACTTGGTGACTTAGGCAGTGATGTTGAAGCTGAGAGCAGATGCCTAAAAGAAAAGGAGGACCTGGGCGGGAGAGTGTTGGGACAGGGCAAGGGAGGAGTAGGGCCTGTCAGAGGAGCTGAAAGCATGCCCTGGAGACTGGGGCCGCCGCGTAGGGACTGTAGGGTGGGGAAAAGAAAACTTTTCGATTGAGGCTGGCGCTTTCTCTAGGTTTTTGGGGACTAAGCGTGGTGATTCAGAACGTGGACTCTGGAGCCAGACTCTGTCACATGGGTCCTGGCTCTGCCACCTACGGGCTGTGTGAACTCGGGCAAGTTACTGTACCATTCTGTGTGTCAGTTTCCTGATCTGTAAAACGGGGATGATTATCATACACACTCCATAGGTGAGTGTAAAGGTGAGAGGATATTTCATATCCGTAAAGTACTTAGAGCAGTGTCTGGCCTTTAGCAGGCGTTAGTAGTGGTTGATTAAAGAAATGGCTAAATGCATACCTAACTATTCAAGGCTTGGAGGCTGTCCCTGGTGAAACGTGTGAACTTGAATGGATTACACCCAACTTTGTTTTGTTTTGTTTCCTTTCCGGCTTGCAGTTGCTACTGACCGCATCTGCAGCACTGTGGAATTAGAAATAATCTCCCTGGACTTGGCTGCTCTTGGTAAAACAATCTAATGCTGTCCAAATTATCCCAGGGAAATAAAAGCCTTTTCAGTAGCATAGTAGGGTTAGGCTTATTTAATATGTATTGTTTATATTGGTTTGTTTAGTGTTTGTTGGTAACTTTGTGTTTTTTCTTTCTTTTTTTTTTTGGCAAAGCTGCTCGGTTAAAAAAAGCAGATTAGCTAGGAAATGGTTCAGACCCAGAGAAAAGTAGAGAGTCGTGTAAGCAGAGCACGCCTTTCCTTGACTCTCTGTCGAGAGCTTTTGTGATTCCAGCTGCTCTCTGCCTCAGACACGGTGCCCTCTGCGTGTGCAGTCATCTAAACAGTTCAGGTCTGGGACCGTGGAGAATCCAAGGCGGTATAGTCATGCTTTGCTTAACAGTGGGGATGAGTTCTGAGGAGTGTGTCATGGTCAGGCAATCTCGAGACTGTGCAAACACCACGGAGTTCCTAAACCTGGATGGCAGAGCCTCCTACACACCTAGGCCATATGGGACTAATCTGATGGGACCCCCGTTGTTGACTGAAACGTCCCGATGTAGGGCATGACTGGACTTCCCAACTCCAAGGGCACGGAAGTGTAGCCTGTGGGGCTTTGGAAAAGAACAGAGACGCTCAAGGCCTACTCTGGACCCACTGACTCAGAATCTACTGGGATAGGTCCCGGCTTTAAAGACCAGACGTAGTCCTCCTCTGCAGACATCTCATCAACGGTTTTTCACGCTGGGTTTTCCCTCATCTGAGAAAACAGGCCAAGAGATTGTGAGGATCCATAATTAGTGTTTTAAGACATTTGGCAGGACTCAGTGTTTTTCACGTTCTGTGATACTGGGATCTGCATCTGCGCTGTAATGTGTTAAACCTTGAAATCTTGTCCAAAAGTCATGTCATGACCTAGAGAATCCTTCTGTGAATTCCAGGCAGATTGCCATCTTTCTGCTTCCGCCTCCTCACCTTGACAATGGGGAGAATAACGGTAACCTGCCTTTTGGATGTGAGGATTAAATGAGACAGTTGGTGCAAAGCAGTCGGCACAGGATCTGGCACAAAGTGAAGCCTTCAATCAATTATGATTGCAGTAGTTTTGATTTCCCTCCAGTCGGAATACAGTTTAGTTGAAGTTAGTAGCTGTGCCACAGCTGTGTCTCAGGCTGGTGTCTGCCGCCCTGAGCTAAGCCATAAAAATCCCTGGAATAACTTTTCAAAAGCCTGTTAGCCTCTTGAGGCTCCTACACTTTTTTATTTTATTTTATTTTATTTTATTTTATTGCAGTAACAGTGGATCCTAAGATGATATGGCTTTCAGATGTACGTTGTAATATATTTTGAATTCTGTGTAGATTACATCGTGTTCACCACCCGAAAACTAATGATAGTCCGTCACCTCACATGTGAGCCTCATCACCCCTTTGGCTCTCTCCCCTCCCCCCTCCCCCTATGGTAACCACCAATGCAATCTCCTTTGCTCTGTGTGCGTTTGTCGTTGTTTTTATCTTCTCCTTATGAGTGAGATCACACGGTGTTTGACTTTGTCCCTCTGATTTATTTCACTTCACATAATACCCTCAAGGTCCATCGACGTTGTCACAAATGGGCGGATCTCATCATTTCTTAGGGCCGAGTGGCATTCCATTGTGTATACATACCACATCTTCTTTATCCATTCTTCCCTTGATGGGCACCTAGGTTGCTTCCAAGTTTTGGCTGTTGTGAATAATGCTGCAGTGAGCCTAGGGGTGCATGTGTCCCTCTGCATTGGTGTTTTCAAGTTCTTTGGATGAATAGCCAGCAGTGGGCTAGCTGGATCATACATATGGTAGATGTGTTCTTAGTTTTCTGAGGATACTCCATCCTGCTTTCCGTAGTGGCTGCACCAGTCTGCCCTCCCACCAGCAGTGCAGGAGAGTTCCCTTCTCTGCACATCCTCTCCGACACTTGTCTCTTGTCTTGTTAATTAGAGCCATTCTGACCAGAGTAAGGGGACATCTCCTTGTAGTTGTGATTTGCATTTCTCTGATCGCTAAGGATGTTGAGTCCCTTTCCATATGCCTGTTGGCCATCCGTATACCTTCTTTGGAGAAATCACTGCTCAGATCTTTTGCCCGCCTTTTCAATTGGGTTGTTGATGTTTTTTGCTGTTGAGATGTATGAGTTCTTTCTGTGTTTTGGATATTAACCCCTTATCCGATATACGGTTTGCAAGAATCTTCTCCCAGTTGTTAGGTTGTGTTTTGGTTTTGTGGATGGTTTCCTTTGCGGTGCAGAGGATGTTTTTTGACTTTGATGTAGTCCCGTTTGTTCATTTTGTATTTTGTTTCCCTTGCCCAGTCAGACGTGGTACTTGAAAATAGGCTGCTAAGACTGATGTCAAAGAGCACACTGCCTATGTTTGCTTGTAGACGTTGCATGGTTTCGGGTGTGACATTCAAGTGAAAGCCGAGGGAGGAGGCTGCAGTTCCCCGAGAGCGAGCGTAGCGGGGCCCCTGCGTCCCTGTCAGCGCACCTTCCCGCTCCGCGAAGGTCCCAAGCATGTGGGCGGGGCCGCAGGAGTTCTCCCAGGAGGGTGTCCCCGTCGCTGTCCGCAGTCCACCGCCGGAGGGGGGGGGGGCGGGGCAACGGCCGGGCAGCGTCTGGGCGGCGGCGCGCGCGCGCAGCGCGCGAGGAGAGGAGAGGAGCGCGCGGCTGCTGGGCCGCCGTCCTGGGAGGCGTGGGAGGCGTCGGCGAGCCGCGCCTGCCTGCCCAGAGCCGAGCCCGGCGGAGTCCGGCCGCGCTGTGCTGCTCTCTCCCGGGCCGGGCTCGTCCGTTCCCCCGGCGTCCGTGGACGGCGCTCCGCGTCCCCGCTGGGCACAGCAGCCCGGGCCGTGCACAGCCACGGCCGCTAGCCTGAGGAGGCCGTCCTTCAGCTCCCGCTCTTCCTGCTCGCCGGACACGGACGACCAGGGCGCCTGCGAAGAGGATTCCATCTGAGAGAGGTACCTGGGGGGCGTGGGCCTGGGGGCTGGTGGGAGGCGAGCGTGTCCCTGAGGAATAGGCTTGTGCGCCGAGAGGTGCCCGTCAGGTCGCGGGACAGCTGTGCGGCGCGGGGAGCGAGGGGGTCTCTTCGTGCGCTTGAGGCGTTCGTGGAACGGGCGGTGTGTGCCGGGCACCTGCCCAGGGGCCAGCCTGGGCATGCGGTGCCCGGGAGTCGGGCGCTGAAGCGCCAGCCGTGGTCTTGGCTTCTTGGAAGGACAGACGCGAAGTCGATAAGGACACTGGTCTCGAGGCGTTCTGAGGAGTGCGGGTCTCCCTCTTTTCGAGGCTACGTTCCGTTGGGGTTTTCACGAAGCCTGTTGTGGGCCTGAAGCTCAGGCCGGTTCAGGGGCAGTGGCCTGTCGAGGGCCACGTAAGATTTGTGTGCAGAGCCAGTGCTTTCCAAAGCCCTTGACTGTGCAGAAGTCTACCTGTTAGGGGTGCAGTGGGGGCTGTCCGGGGAGCGTTGTGAGCAGAGGTATGTGCCCCACACTTGAAAGCATGGAAGAGAAAGCGTGAGGCTGGAGGGTGCTCCGTTCGTTCCCTCCTTGCACAGAAAGTCTGGAGAGTTGACTTTGGGACAAGTCCTTCCTTTCCTCTGGTCGGTGCGTGTTCAGTGGTCTGGACACTTGGTGAGCAAGACTGACAGGCTGTTTGACGTACTGGCCCTCACAGCCTGGTTGGAAAGGACAGACAGGCAGCCACCAATTACCTAGGAGATACGTAAAAGCAATTTTGTGTTGAGTGTTGAGAAAGACGGCATTTCCTGTTAGACTTGGTGACTTAGGCAGTGATGTTGAAGCTGAGAGCAGATGCCTAAAAGAAAAGGAGGACCTGGGCGGGAGAGTGTTGGGACAGGGCAAGGGAGGAGTAGGGCCTGTCAGAGGAGCTGAAAGCATGCCCTGGAGACTGGGGCCGCCGCGTAGGGACTGTAGGGTGGGGAAAAGAAAACTTTTCGATTGAGGCTGGCGCTTTCTCTAGGTTTTTGGGGACTAAGCGTGGTGATTCAGAACGTGGACTCTGGAGCCAGACTCTGTCACATGGGTCCTGGCTCTGCCACCTACGGGCTGTGTGAACTCGGGCAAGTTACTGTACCATTCTGTGTGTCAGTTTCCTGATCTGTAAAACGGGGATGATTATCATACACACTCCATAGGTGAGTGTAAAGGTGAGAGGATATTTCATATCCGTAAAGTACTTAGAGCAGTGTCTGGCCTTTAGCAGGCGTTAGTAGTGGTTGATTAAAGAAATGGCTAAATGCATACCTAACTATTCAAGGCTTGGAGGCTGTCCCTGGTGAAACGTGTGAACTTGAATGGATTACACCCAACTTTGTTTTGTTTTGTTTCCTTTCCGGCTTGCAGTTGCTACTGACCGCATCTGCAGCACTGTGGAATTAGAAATAATCTCCCTGGACTTGGCTGCTCTTGGTAAAACAATCTAATGCTGTCCAAATTATCCCAGGGAAATAAAAGCCTTTTCAGTAGCATAGTAGGGTTAGGCTTATTTAATATGTATTGTTTATATTGGTTTGTTTAGTGTTTGTTGGTAACTTTGTGTTTTTTCTTTCTTTTTTTTTTTGGCAAAGCTGCTCGGTTAAAAAAAGCAGATTAGCTAGGAAATGGTTCAGACCCAGAGAAAAGTAGAGAGTCGTGTAAGCAGAGCACGCCTTTCCTTGACTCTCTGTCGAGAGCTTTTGTGATTCCAGCTGCTCTCTGCCTCAGACACGGTGCCCTCTGCGTGTGCAGTCATCTAAACAGTTCAGGTCTGGGACCGTGGAGAATCCAAGGCGGTATAGTCATGCTTTGCTTAACAGTGGGGATGAGTTCTGAGGAGTGTGTCATGGTCAGGCAATCTCGAGACTGTGCAAACACCACGGAGTTCCTAAACCTGGATGGCAGAGCCTCCTACACACCTAGGCCATATGGGACTAATCTGATGGGACCCCCGTTGTTGACTGAAACGTCCCGATGTAGGGCATGACTGTACTTCCCAACTCCAAGGGCACGGAAGTGTAGCCTGTGGGGCTTTGGAAAAGAACAGAGACGCTCAAGGCCTACTCTGGACCCACTGACTCAGAATCTACTGGGATAGGTCCCGGCTTTAAAGACCAGACGTAGTCCTCCTCTGCAGACATCTCATCAACGGTTTTTCACGCTGGGTTTTCCCTCATCTGAGAAAACAGGCCAAGAGATTGTGAGGATCCATAATTAGTGTTTTAAGACATTTGGCAGGACTCAGTGTTTTTCACGTTCTGTGATACTGGGATCTGCATCTGCGCTGTAATGTGTTAAACCTTGAAATCTTGTCCAAAAGTCATGTCATGACCTAGAGAATCCTTCTGTGAATTCCAGGCAGATTGCCATCTTTCTGCTTCCGCCTCCTCACCTTGACAATGGGGAGAATAACGGTAACCTGCCTTTTGGATGTGAGGATTAAATGAGACAGTTGGTGCAAAGCAGTCGGCACAGGATCTGGCACAAAGTGAAGCCTTCAATCAATTATGATTGCAGTAGTTTTGATTTCCCTCCAGTCGGAATACAGTTTAGTTGAAGTTAGTAGCTGTGCCACAGCTGTGTCTCAGGCTGGTGTCTGCCGCCCTGAGCTAAGCCATAAAAATCCCTGGAATAACTTTTCAAAAGCCTGTTAGCCTCTTGAGGCTCCTACACTTTTTTATTTTATTTTATTTTATTTTATTTTATTGCAGTAACAGTGGATCCTAAGATGATATGGCTTTCAGATGTACGTTGTAATATATTTTGAATTCTGTGTAGATTACATCGTGTTCACCACCCGAAAACTAATGATAGTCCGTCACCTCACATGTGAGCCTCATCACCCCTTTGGCTCTCTCCCCTCCCCCCTCCCCCTATGGTAACCACCAATGCAATCTCCTTTGCTCTGTGTGCGTTTGTCGTTGTTTTTATCTTCTCCTTATGAGTGAGATCACACGGTGTTTGACTTTGTCCCTCTGATTTATTTCACTTCACATAATACCCTCAAGGTCCATCGACGTTGTCACAAATGGGCGGATCTCATCATTTCTTAGGGCCGAGTGGCATTCCATTGTGTATACATACCACATCTTCTTTATCCATTCTTCCCTTGATGGGCACCTAGGTTGCTTCCAAGTTTTGGCTGTTGTGAATAATGCTGCAGTGAGCCTAGGGGTGCATGTGTCCCTCTGCATTGGTGTTTTCAAGTTCTTTGGATGAATAGCCAGCAGTGGGCTAGCTGGATCATACATATGGTAGATGTGTTCTTAGTTTTCTGAGGATACTCCATCCTGCTTTCCGTAGTGGCTGCACCAGTCTGCCCTCCCACCAGCAGTGCAGGAGAGTTCCCTTCTCTGCACATCCTCTCCGACACTTGTCTCTTGTCTTGTTAATTAGAGCCATTCTGACCAGAGTAAGGGGACATCTCCTTGTAGTTGTGATTTGCATTTCTCTGATCGCTAAGGATGTTGAGTCCCTTTCCATATGCCTGTTGGCCATCCGTATACCTTCTTTGGAGAAATCACTGCTCAGATCTTTTGCCCGCCTTTTCAATTGGGTTGTTGATGTTTTTTGCTGTTGAGATGTATGAGTTCTTTCTGTGTTTTGGATATTAACCCCTTATCCGATATACGGTTTGCAAGAATCTTCTCCCAGTTGTTAGGTTGTGTTTTGGTTTTGTGGATGGTTTCCTTTGCGGTGCAGAGGATGTTTTTTGACTTTGATGTAGTCCCGTTTGTTCATTTTGTATTTTGTTTCCCTTGCCCAGTCAGACGTGGTACTTGAAAATAGGCTGCTAAGACTGATGTCAAAGAGCACACTGCCTATGTTTGCTTGTAGACGTTGCATGGTTTCGGGTGTGACATTCAAGTGAAAGCCGAGGGAGGAGGCTGCAGTTCCCCGAGAGCGAGCGTAGCGGGGACCCTGCGTCCCTGTCAGCGCACCTTCCCGCTCCGCGAAGGTCCCAAGCATGTGGGCGGGGCCGCAGGAGTTCTCCCAGGAGGGTGTCCCCGTCGCTGTCCGCAGTCCACCGCCGGAGGGGGGGGGGCGGGGCAACGGCCGGGCAGCGTCTGGGCGGCGGCGCGCGCGCGCAGCGCGCGAGGAGAGGAGAGGAGCGCGCGGCTGCTGGGCCGCCGTCCTGGGAGGCGTGGGAGGCGTCGGCGAGCCGCGCCTGCCTGCCCAGAGCCGAGCCCGGCGGAGTCCGGCCGCGCTGTGCTGCTCTCTCCCGGGCCGGGCTCGTCCGTTCCCCCGGCGTCCGTGGACGGCGCTCCGCGTCCCCGCTGGGCACAGCAGCCCGGGCCGTGCACAGCCACGGCCGCTAGCCTGAGGAGGCCGTCCTTCAGCTCCCGCTCTTCCTGCTCGCCGGACACGGACGACCAGGGCGCCTGCGAAGAGGATTCCATCTGAGAGAGGTACCTGGGGGGCGTGGGCCTGGGGGCTGGTGGGAGGCGAGCGTGTCCCTGAGGAATAGGCTTGTGCGCCGAGAGGTGCCCGTCAGGTCGCGGGACAGCTGTGCGGCGCGGGGAGCGAGGGGGTCTCTTCGTGCGCTTGAGGCGTTCGTGGAACGGGCGGTGTGTGCCGGGCACCTGCCCAGGGGCCAGCCTGGGCATGCGGTGCCCGGGAGTCGGGCGCTGAAGCGCCAGCCGTGGTCTTGGCTTCTTGGAAGGACAGACGCGAAGTCGATAAGGACACTGGTCTCGAGGCGTTCTGAGGAGTGCGGGTCTCCCTCTTTTCGAGGCTACGTTCCGTTGGGGTTTTCACGAAGCCTGTTGTGGGCCTGAAGCTCAGGCCGGTTCAGGGGCAGTGGCCTGTCGAGGGCCACGTAAGATTTGTGTGCAGAGCCAGTGCTTTCCAAAGCCCTTGACTGTGCAGAAGTCTACCTGTTAGGGGTGCAGTGGGGGCTGTCCGGGGAGCGTTGTGAGCAGAGGTATGTGCCCCACACTTGAAAGCATGGAAGAGAAAGCGTGAGGCTGGAGGGTGCTCCGTTCGTTCCCTCCTTGCACAGAAAGTCTGGAGAGTTGACTTTGGGACAAGTCCTTCCTTTCCTCTGGTCGGTGCGTGTTCAGTGGTCTGGACACTTGGTGAGCAAGACTGACAGGCTGTTTGACGTACTGGCCCTCACAGCCTGGTTGGAAAGGACAGACAGGCAGCCACCAATTACCTAGGAGATACGTAAAAGCAATTTTGTGTTGAGTGTTGAGAAAGACGGCATTTCCTGTTAGACTTGGTGACTTAGGCAGTGATGTTGAAGCTGAGAGCAGATGCCTAAAAGAAAAGGAGGACCTGGGCGGGAGAGTGTTGGGACAGGGCAAGGGAGGAGTAGGGCCTGTCAGAGGAGCTGAAAGCATGCCCTGGAGACTGGGGCCGCCGCGTAGGGACTGTAGGGTGGGGAAAAGAAAACTTTTCGATTGAGGCTGGCGCTTTCTCTAGGTTTTTGGGGACTAAGCGTGGTGATTCAGAACGTGGACTCTGGAGCCAGACTCTGTCACATGGGTCCTGGCTCTGCCACCTACGGGCTGTGTGAACTCGGGCAAGTTACTGTACCATTCTGTGTGTCAGTTTCCTGATCTGTAAAACGGGGATGATTATCATACACACTCCATAGGTGAGTGTAAAGGTGAGAGGATATTTCATATCCGTAAAGTACTTAGAGCAGTGTCTGGCCTTTAGCAGGCGTTAGTAGTGGTTGATTAAAGAAATGGCTAAATGCATACCTAACTATTCAAGGCTTGGAGGCTGTCCCTGGTGAAACGTGTGAACTTGAATGGATTACACCCAACTTTGTTTTGTTTTGTTTCCTTTCCGGCTTGCAGTTGCTACTGACCGCATCTGCAGCACTGTGGAATTAGAAATAATCTCCCTGGACTTGGCTGCTCTTGGTAAAACAATCTAATGCTGTCCAAATTATCCCAGGGAAATAAAAGCCTTTTCAGTAGCATAGTAGGGTTAGGCTTATTTAATATGTATTGTTTATATTGGTTTGTTTAGTGTTTGTTGGTAACTTTGTGTTTTTTCTTTCTTTTTTTTTTTGGCAAAGCTGCTCGGTTAAAAAAAGCAGATTAGCTAGGAAATGGTTCAGACCCAGAGAAAAGTAGAGAGTCGTGTAAGCAGAGCACGCCTTTCCTTGACTCTCTGTCGAGAGCTTTTGTGATTCCAGCTGCTCTCTGCCTCAGACACGGTGCCCTCTGCGTGTGCAGTCATCTAAACAGTTCAGGTCTGGGACCGTGGAGAATCCAAGGCGGTATAGTCATGCTTTGCTTAACAGTGGGGATGAGTTCTGAGGAGTGTGTCATGGTCAGGCAATCTCGAGACTGTGCAAACACCACGGAGTTCCTAAACCTGGATGGCAGAGCCTCCTACACACCTAGGCCATATGGGACTAATCTGATGGGACCCCCGTTGTTGACTGAAACGTCCCGATGTAGGGCATGACTGTACTTCCCAACTCCAAGGGCACGGAAGTGTAGCCTGTGGGGCTTTGGAAAAGAACAGAGACGCTCAAGGCCTACTCTGGACCCACTGACTCAGAATCTACTGGGATAGGTCCCGGCTTTAAAGACCAGACGTAGTCCTCCTCTGCAGACATCTCATCAACGGTTTTTCACGCTGGGTTTTCCCTCATCTGAGAAAACAGGCCAAGAGATTGTGAGGATCCATAATTAGTGTTTTAAGACATTTGGCAGGACTCAGTGTTTTTCACGTTCTGTGATACTGGGATCTGCATCTGCGCTGTAATGTGTTAAACCTTGAAATCTTGTCCAAAAGTCATGTCATGACCTAGAGAATCCTTCTGTGAATTCCAGGCAGATTGCCATCTTTCTGCTTCCGCCTCCTCACCTTGACAATGGGGAGAATAACGGTAACCTGCCTTTTGGATGTGAGGATTAAATGAGACAGTTGGTGCAAAGCAGTCGGCACAGGATCTGGCACAAAGTGAAGCCTTCAATCAATTATGATTGCAGTAGTTTTGATTTCCCTCCAGTCGGAATACAGTTTAGTTGAAGTTAGTAGCTGTGCCACAGCTGTGTCTCAGGCTGGTGTCTGCCGCCCTGAGCTAAGCCATAAAAATCCCTGGAATAACTTTTCAAAAGCCTGTTAGCCTCTTGAGGCTCCTACACTTTTTTATTTTATTTTATTTTATTTTATTTTATTGCAGTAACAGTGGATCCTAAGATGATATGGCTTTCAGATGTACGTTGTAATATATTTTGAATTCTGTGTAGATTACATCGTGTTCACCACCCGAAAACTAATGATAGTCCGTCACCTCACATGTGAGCCTCATCACCCCTTTGGCTCTCTCCCCTCCCCCCTCCCCCTATGGTAACCACCAATGCAATCTCCTTTGCTCTGTGTGCGTTTGTCGTTGTTTTTATCTTCTCCTTATGAGTGAGATCACACGGTGTTTGACTTTGTCCCTCTGATTTATTTCACTTCACATAATACCCTCAAGGTCCATCGACGTTGTCACAAATGGGCGGATCTCATCATTTCTTAGGGCCGAGTGGCATTCCATTGTGTATACATACCACATCTTCTTTATCCATTCTTCCCTTGATGGGCACCTAGGTTGCTTCCAAGTTTTGGCTGTTGTGAATAATGCTGCAGTGAGCCTAGGGGTGCATGTGTCCCTCTGCATTGGTGTTTTCAAGTTCTTTGGATGAATAGCCAGCAGTGGGCTAGCTGGATCATACATATGGTAGATGTGTTCTTAGTTTTCTGAGGATACTCCATCCTGCTTTCCGTAGTGGCTGCACCAGTCTGCCCTCCCACCAGCAGTGCAGGAGAGTTCCCTTCTCTGCACATCCTCTCCGACACTTGTCTCTTGTCTTGTTAATTAGAGCCATTCTGAGCAGAGTAAGGGGACATCTCCTTGTAGTTGTGATTTGCATTTCTCTGATCGCTAAGGATGTTGAGTCCCTTTCCATATGCCTGTTGGCCATCCGTATACCTTCTTTGGAGAAATCACTGCTCAGATCTTTTGCCCGCCTTTTCAATTGGGTTGTTGATGTTTTTTGCTGTTGAGATGTATGAGTTCTTTCTGTGTTTTGGATATTAACCCCTTATCCGATATACGGTTTGCAAGAATCTTCTCCCAGTTGTTAGGTTGTGTTTTGGTTTTGTGGATGGTTTCCTTTGCGGTGCAGAGGATGTTTTTTGACTTTGATGTAGTCCCGTTTGTTCATTTTGTATTTTGTTTCCCTTGCCCAGTCAGACGTGGTACTTGAAAATAGGCTGCTAAGACTGATGTCAAAGAGCACACTGCCTATGTTTGCTTGTAGACGTTGCATGGTTTCGGGTGTGACATTCAAGTGAAAGCCGAGGGAGGAGGCTGCAGTTCCCCGAGAGCGAGCGTAGCGGGGCCCCTGCGTCCCTGTCAGCGCACCTTCCCGCTCCGCGAAGGTCCCAAGCATGTGGGCGGGGCCGCAGGAGTTCTCCCAGGAGGGTGTCCCCGTCGCTGTCCGCAGTCCACCGCCGGAGGGGGGGGGGCGGGGCAACGGCCGGGCAGCGTCTGGGCGGCGGCGCGCGCAGCGCGCGCGCGAGGAGAGGAGAGGAGCGCGCGGCTGCTGGGCCGCCGTCCTGGGAGGCGTGGGAGGCGTCGGCGAGCCGCGCCTGCCTGCCCAGAGCCGAGCCCGGCGGAGTCCGGCCGCGCTGTGCTGCTCTCTCCCGGGCCGGGCTCGTCCGTTCCCCCGGCGTCCGTGGACGGCGCTCCGCGTCCCCGCTGGGCACAGCAGCCCGGGCCGTGCACAGCCACGGCCGCTAGCCTGAGGAGGCCGTCCTTCAGCTCCCGCTCTTCCTGCTCGCCGGACACGGACGACCAGGGCGCCTGCGAAGAGGATTCCATCTGAGAGAGGTACCTGGGGGGCGTGGGCCTGGGGGCTGGTGGGAGGCGAGCGTGTCCCTGAGGAATAGGCTTGTGCGCCGAGAGGTGCCCGTCAGGTCGCGGGACAGCTGTGCGGCGCGGGGAGCGAGGGGGTCTCTTCGTGCGCTTGAGGCGTTCGTGGAACGGGCGGTGTGTGCCGGGCACCTGCCCAGGGGCCAGCCTGGGCATGCGGTGCCCGGGAGTCGGGCGCTGAAGCGCCAGCCGTGGTCTTGGCTTCTTGGAAGGACAGACGCGAAGTCGATAAGGACACTGGTCTCGAGGCGTTCTGAGGAGTGCGGGTCTCCCTCTTTTCGAGGCTACGTTCCGTTGGGGTTTTCACGAAGCCTGTTGTGGGCCTGAAGCTCAGGCCGGTTCAGGGGCAGTGGCCTGTCGAGGGCCACGTAAGATTTGTGTGCAGAGCCAGTGCTTTCCAAAGCCCTTGACTGTGCAGAAGTCTACCTGTTAGGGGTGCAGTGGGGGCTGTCCGGGGAGCGTTGTGAGCAGAGGTATGTGCCCCACACTTGAAAGCATGGAAGAGAAAGCGTGAGGCTGGAGGGTGCTCCGTTCGTTCCCTCCTTGCACAGAAAGTCTGGAGAGTTGACTTTGGGACAAGTCCTTCCTTTCCTCTGGTCGGTGCGTGTTCAGTGGTCTGGACACTTGGTGAGCAAGACTGACAGGCTGTTTGACGTACTGGCCCTCACAGCCTGGTTGGAAAGGACAGACAGGCAGCCACCAATTACCTAGGAGATACGTAAAAGCAATTTTGTGTTGAGTGTTGAGAAAGACGGCATTTCCTGTTAGACTTGGTGACTTAGGCAGTGATGTTGAAGCTGAGAGCAGATGCCTAAAAGAAAAGGAGGACCTGGGCGGGAGAGTGTTGGGACAGGGCAAGGGAGGAGTAGGGCCTGTCAGAGGAGCTGAAAGCATGCCCTGGAGACTGGGGCCGCCGCGTAGGGACTGTAGGGTGGGGAAAAGAAAACTTTTCGATTGAGGCTGGCGCTTTCTCTAGGTTTTTGGGGACTAAGCGTGGTGATTCAGAACGTGGACTCTGGAGCCAGACTCTGTCACATGGGTCCTGGCTCTGCCACCTACGGGCTGTGTGAACTCGGGCAAGTTACTGTACCATTCTGTGTGTCAGTTTCCTGATCTGTAAAACGGGGATGATTATCATACACACTCCATAGGTGAGTGTAAAGGTGAGAGGATATTTCATATCCGTAAAGTACTTAGAGCAGTGTCTGGCCTTTAGCAGGCGTTAGTAGTGGTTGATTAAAGAAATGGCTAAATGCATACCTAACTATTCAAGGCTTGGAGGCTGTCCCTGGTGAAACGTGTGAACTTGAATGGATTACACCCAACTTTGTTTTGTTTTGTTTCCTTTCCGGCTTGCAGTTGCTACTGACCGCATCTGCAGCACTGTGGAATTAGAAATAATCTCCCTGGACTTGGCTGCTCTTGGTAAAACAATCTAATGCTGTCCAAATTATCCCAGGGAAATAAAAGCCTTTTCAGTAGCATAGTAGGGTTAGGCTTATTTAATATGTATTGTTTATATTGGTTTGTTTAGTGTTTGTTGGTAACTTTGTGTTTTTTCTTTCTTTTTTTTTTTGGCAAAGCTGCTCGGTTAAAAAAAGCAGATTAGCTAGGAAATGGTTCAGACCCAGAGAAAAGTAGAGAGTCGTGTAAGCAGAGCACGCCTTTCCTTGACTCTCTGTCGAGAGCTTTTGTGATTCCAGCTGCTCTCTGCCTCAGACACGGTGCCCTCTGCGTGTGCAGTCATCTAAACAGTTCAGGTCTGGGACCGTGGAGAATCCAAGGCGGTATAGTCATGCTTTGCTTAACAGTGGGGATGAGTTCTGAGGAGTGTGTCATGGTCAGGCAATCTCGAGACTGTGCAAACACCACGGAGTTCCTAAACCTGGATGGCAGAGCCTCCTACACACCTAGGCCATATGGGACTAATCTGATGGGACCCCCGTTGTTGACTGAAACGTCCCGATGTAGGGCATGACTGGACTTCCCAACTCCAAGGGCACGGAAGTGTAGCCTGTGGGGCTTTGGAAAAGAACAGAGACGCTCAAGGCCTACTCTGGACCCACTGACTCAGAATCTACTGGGATAGGTCCCGGCTTTAAAGACCAGACGTAGTCCTCCTCTGCAGACATCTCATCAACGGTTTTTCACGCTGGGTTTTCCCTCATCTGAGAAAACAGGCCAAGAGATTGTGAGGATCCATAATTAGTGTTTTAAGACATTTGGCAGGACTCAGTGTTTTTCACGTTCTGTGATACTGGGATCTGCATCTGCGCTGTAATGTGTTAAACCTTGAAATCTTGTCCAAAAGTCATGTCATGACCTAGAGAATCCTTCTGTGAATTCCAGGCAGATTGCCATCTTTCTGCTTCCGCCTCCTCACCTTGACAATGGGGAGAATAACGGTAACCTGCCTTTTGGATGTGAGGATTAAATGAGACAGTTGGTGCAAAGCAGTCGGCACAGGATCTGGCACAAAGTGAAGCCTTCAATCAATTATGATTGCAGTAGTTTTGATTTCCCTCCAGTCGGAATACAGTTTAGTTGAAGTTAGTAGCTGTGCCACAGCTGTGTCTCAGGCTGGTGTCTGCCGCCCTGAGCTAAGCCATAAAAATCCCTGGAATAACTTTTCAAAAGCCTGTTAGCCTCTTGAGGCTCCTACACTTTTTTATTTTATTTTATTTTATTTTATTTTATTGCAGTAACAGTGGATCCTAAGATGATATGGCTTTCAGATGTACGTTGTAATATATTTTGAATTCTGTGTAGATTACATCGTGTTCACCACCCGAAAACTAATGATAGTCCGTCACCTCACATGTGAGCCTCATCACCCCTTTGGCTCTCTCCCCTCCCCCCTCCCCCTATGGTAACCACCAATGCAATCTCCTTTGCTCTGTGTGCATTTGTCGTTGTTTTTATCTTCTCCTTATGAGTGAGATCACACGGTGTTTGACTTTGTCCCTCTGATTTATTTCACTTCACATAATACCCTCAAGGTCCATCGACGTTGTCACAAATGGGCGGATCTCATCATTTCTTAGGGCCGAGTGGCATTCCATTGTGTATACATACCACATCTTCTTTATCCATTCTTCCCTTGATGGGCACCTAGGTTGCTTCCAAGTTTTGGCTGTTGTGAATAATGCTGCAGTGAGCCTAGGGGTGCATGTGTCCCTCTGCATTGGTGTTTTCAAGTTCTTTGGATGAATAGCCAGCAGTGGGCTAGCTGGATCATACATATGGTAGATGTGTTCTTAGTTTTCTGAGGATACTCCATCCTGCTTTCCGTAGTGGCTGCACCAGTCTGCCCTCCCACCAGCAGTGCAGGAGAGTTCCCTTCTCTGCACATCCTCTCCGACACTTGTCTCTTGTCTTGTTAATTAGAGCCATTCTGAGCAGAGTAAGGGGACATCTCCTTGTAGTTGTGATTTGCATTTCTCTGATCGCTAAGGATGTTGAGTCCCTTTCCATATGCCTGTTGGCCATCCGTATACCTTCTTTGGAGAAATCACTGCTCAGATCTTTTGCCCGCCTTTTCAATTGGGTTGTTGATGTTTTTTGCTGTTGAGATGTATGAGTTCTTTCTGTGTTTTGGATATTAACCCCTTATCCGATATACGGTTTGCAAGAATCTTCTCCCAGTTGTTAGGTTGTGTTTTGGTTTTGTGGATGGTTTCCTTTGCGGTGCAGAGGATGTTTTTTGACTTTGATGTAGTCCCGTTTGTTCATTTTGTATTTTGTTTCCCTTGCCCAGTCAGACGTGGTACTTGAAAATAGGCTGCTAAGACTGATGTCAAAGAGCACACTGCCTATGTTTGCTTGTAGACGTTGCATGGTTTCGGGTGTGACATTCAAGTGAAAGCCGAGGGAGGAGGCTGCAGTTCCCCGAGAGCGAGCGTAGCGGGGACCCTGCGTCCCTGTCAGCGCACCTTCCCGCTCCGCGAAGGTCCCAAGCATGTGGGCGGGGCCGCAGGAGTTCTCCCAGGAGGGTGTCCCTGAGGAATAGGCTTGTGCGCCCAGAGGTGCCCGTCAGGTCGCGGGACAGCTGTGCGGCGCGGGGAGCGAGGGGGTCTCTTCGTGCGCTTCAGGCGTTCGTGGAACGGGCGGTGTGTGCCGGGCACGGGGCCAGCCTGGGCATGCGGTGCCCGGGAGTCGGGCGCTGAATCGCCAACCGTGGTCTTGGCTTCTTGGAAGGACAGACGCGAAGTCGATAAGGACACTGGTCTCGAGGCGTTCTGAGGAGTGCGGGTCTCCCTCTTTTCGAGGCTACTTTCCATTGGGGTTTTCACGAAGCCTGTTGTGGGCCTGAAGCTCAGGCCGGTTCAGGGGAAGTGGCCTTAAAGATGCTCTGCTAAGGACAGCATTTGGTAGAGAGATGGTACAATGGTTAAGATCATGTGTCTAGTCTTATTAATCATAAATAAAGGTAAAAGAGCCCTTAAATGAGATCTGTGGGGAAATTCAACACAAGAAGCAGATGCTTACCTTCTGTGGGCACTTCTGGAAGCATCCATTTCATGGCCAATGTCTCTGCGTTACATATGCAACAGTGTTTCTAGGTGCCAACACCTTGGGCCAGCATGTGGGATATGAAGGTGAATAAAACAGACCATCCACGGGGGCTTTGTTTCCCTTTAGAAGGACTAAAATATTTTGGTAAAATGTGATGGCTGCCAAAATAGTAAAATGCCCACTGTGGGATATGACATATAGCATGTTATACAGAATAAATTAAACTACCTGGTCAAAGTGATTTCCTGATTACGTTTTTTCAGACTCTTGAGTCAGTGGTTTCCACCTGAACTGGGAAGGTATTTCTGTTTTTTTGTTCATAAGCATCAGCTCAGTGCCTATGGTTAATGTTCAGAGTTAACCCATTTTTATTATAATGCCTGTGGTTTTTGTATTTGTTGTTGTTACTTAATATCCGAGCTCATCTTCCCATTTAATGTCTTTTCTTTCAAGCATAAAATTTCCCCGCCTATGCTGAAATAGCATTTTCAAGAAGAAGGGTTCCCATATGAGTGTGTAGTTTTAGGGCTAAAAGCAAAGATCTTCTTAAGGTGAATACAAAAACTCCACTCTCTAAGTTAGCCTTGGTGCTGGTTAAGACCCAGAAGGTGGCAGGTAGAAGGAAGTGCTCAGGCCAGTTTGGGAAATCAATGGGAAAGTGTAAAAGTGGAATTTCTTAATAATACCCCATCCTGAAAACTAAGGTGACTTTGTTTTTACTCAATAATATAATGAGTTTTATTTTGAGTGATGCTGGATTTAATGGCTAAATCAATATGTGTATTTAGCCTAGGGCTTTATTTCTACAGTAAGTGACAGGAGATAAGCAGCCTTAGAGTGTGTTAATTGGTTTGTGTTTAGCATTTATGCTAATCAGCAGTAGCAGAGGTGCCCTGGGCCACTTCAGGCCTGGTAATGGGCTTTATCTAAACCAGGCTTTGTTTACGTTATTGACTGGAGTTGAATTGCTCCTGTTTCTTATACACTTGAATGTTAAGCTGGATTTGCAAGTGTAACTCAAGAATTAGCCCAGGTCTGGAACAAGGCAAACCAAATGAAAAGCAAGTATCATGCCATCCCTGGCATAGGACAGCTGTGAGGGGTAATAAGAGCTGGAGAAGACTTAGCTGGGTGAAGAAAACTTTAAATCAGTCATCAGAGCTCGAGGGACCACATGCGAAACCAGGATTTCTCAAATTCAGCACTATTGCCGCTTGGGGCTGGATAATTCTTTGGTGGGGGTTATCCTGTGCATGGGGGGGATGTTTAGAAGCATCCCTGGCCTCCTTCCAGCAGAGGAGAGTAGCACTCCTGCCCCAAGTTTTGACAAACAAGTGTCTCCAGACATTGCCGACTATCTCCTGGGAGCCAGCATCACACTGGATTGAGGACCACTGGCTTAAATGAGGCTCAGATATAGCTTTGGTCCTTGCAGAGGTAGGCATGTATGTATGTGTGTATGTATTTCTATTAGATGCTAGAATTTTAATAGTTTGGAGATTTCACGTAATTATCTGCATTTTGGGGTTCTCCTTAAATATGAGGAGATCTTTCCTCAGTGCCACATGGTAATTACCAACAGGAGGTGGTTAGTAGCTGTCTCTTTTCAAAAAGACACATGCTGTCCAGGCCCCCCTCTGCTGTGTCTCTCCCAGGCTGCTTCTCTCATTTGCCTGCACTGGCTCCTGGAGGCATTTGCTTTTCTAACTCCTGCTTTACCTTTTGCACTGTCAGAGGCTTATCCCTTCACGCCAGGAGGATTTGGGATCAGATGGAACTGAACTTAGGTCTTGGCTTGACCATTACCGCTTTTGAGACTTCTCTCTGTCTCAGTTTCCTTATCTGTTGTATGGTTTAGCCTCAGGAGCATCTGCAAAATGGGAATGTTAACATATTCAATTTAGAGAAGTTAGAGACTTAAAAGGGACCATATCTGAAAGCCCTAGAACTTAATAAATGTTGCTCCCCTGTTTCATTTTTTCAAATGCCCCTGGGCTTCTGTTCCAAAGGTGCGCAGACTCATAAGATTAGGCCATTTCCTCCCTTTCTCATTTGCATCTTTTCCGGCCCTGGCGACTGGAGCCTCTATCCATCAGCTGACAATGGCCGTCAGGGCCGCCACACTTTGTTTTTATGAACTATGAGGGGAAATGGGGGTTTATGAGGCAATATCAAGGGAAGCCGCTTCAATACTACTTTTCTCTCTTTCCCTTCAAGGACAAACGTCTGGGGACCAAGGCAGTTAGATACGGTGCCCCCGTTACACACACACACACACACACACACACACACACAAATCAAGCAGGAAGTCAGGCATTCAGGACATGCAGCACGGATTCGGACTCAGCTGGCGTCTGTGAATTAGCTCCTAGGACCTTGAGGTCCTGAGTAATTTCTCCTGTACTGTCTCACTTGGCAGCTTCCATCCTGCTGGTGGTCAGAGAAAGTGGGACGTTCTGAGTTAGTTTCGCTGGTGCTTCAGTGGCCTTTACGCAGCTCCTTAAACTGTGGGGTCTTGTCCTGGAGTCTTTGCACATGCTGCTCCCTCTGTCTCACGTGTGCCTCTCCTCTCCCCCAAACCCTTTATCTAGTTACTTGTTCCCTTCCTTCAGCTCTCTGCTCAATTGTGAATTCCTCAGGGAAATGTCTTCTGATCACCTGATTCTGTTAGTTTGTTTCATGGCCTCATGCTCCTCCTCTCAAAGCATCTGTCATTGTTATGCTGTAGTCTCTTTAATAAGTATTTGTCTTCCCCAATAGACTTGCACTTCTCTCAGGTCAAAGGCCATATCTGATTTGGCACACTTTTATATCCTTAGCTCCCAGCATAGTGCCTAGAACATATTAGGTGCTCAATAAATATTTGTCAAGTGAATGAGAGAATAGGTTTTCCTGGAGTAGCAATCTCCAGATTCCAGTGGCTTAACACAGCAAAGGGGTCTTTCCCCTTCAGGCATGCTTCTTGTCCAGAGCAGTAGGCTCCAGCCTCTGCCACGTGTCATCCTTGTTCAGATCTGTAGGCAGAGGCAGCCTCTGCCATCTGGACTGTTGCATGGTCAGTGTGGCCAAATGTGCACCAGCTCTTAAATAGCCTTCCACCCAGAAGTGACATATTTCACTTCTACTCACATTGTATGGGCTAAAGCAGGTCACATGTTCTTGCCTAACCTCAGTGGGGTGGGAAGTGCAATGCTCCTGTGTAAAAACCAGTTTAACCATCTTGGCTATAAGACCTGTGTGAACTACAGCCACTGACCTTGGGGAATCAACTCTGCCAAGTCAGCCTTTCATTTTAGCTTAATTTATCCTGGCAGCGTGGGCCACATCTCCCTTGT
>NW_027222377.1:0-19127 GCF_041296265.1 Equus caballus | reverse complement strand
AGCATTAGGTGGTTTTACTAAGAGCAGCCTCGTCGAGGGAGATTATTTCTAATTCCACAGTGCTGCAGATGGCGGTCAGTAGCAACTGCAAGCTGCAAAGGAAACAAAACAAAGTTGGGTGTAATCCATTCAAGTTCACACGTTTCACCAGGGACAGCCTCCAAGCCTTTCATACTTAGGTATGCATTTACCCATTTCTTTAATCATCCACTACTAACGCCTACTAAAGGCCAGACACTGCTCTAAGTACTCTACGGATATGAAATATCCTCTCACCTTTACACTCACCTATGGAGTGTGTATGATAACCATCCCCGTTTTACAGATCAGGAAACTGACACACAGAATGGCACAGTAACTTGCCCAAGTTCACACAGCCCGTAGGTGGCAGAGCCAGGACCCATTTGACAGAGTCTGGCTCCAGAGGCCACGTTCTGAATCACCACGCTTAGTCTCCAAAAACCTAGAGAAAGCGCCAGCCTCAATGGAAAAGTTTTGTCTTCCCCACCCTACAGTCCCTACGCGGCGGCCCCAGTCTCCAGGGCATTCTTTCAGCTCCTCTGACAGGCCATCCTCCTCCCTTGCCCTGTCCCAACACTCTCCCGCACAAGTCCTCCTTGTCTTTTAGGCCTCTGCTCTCAGCTTCAACATCACTGCCTAAGTCACAAAGTCTAACAGTAAAATGCCGTATTTCTCAACACTCAACACGAAAGTGCCTTTACGTATCTCCTAGGTAATTGGTTGCTGCCTGTCTGTCCTTTCCAACCAGGCTGTGAGGTCCAGTACGTCAAACACCCTGTCAGTCTTGCTCACCAAGTGTCCAGGCCACCGAACACGCACCGACCAGAGGAAAGGAAGGACTTGTCCCAAAGTCAACTCTCCAGACTTTCTGTGCAAGGAGGGAACGAACGGAGCACCCTCCAGCCTCACGCTTTCTTTGCCAGACTTTCAAGTGTGGGGCACATACCTGTGCTCACAACGCTCCCCGGACAGCCCCCACTGCACCCCTAACAGGTAGACTTCTGCACAGTCAAGGGCTTTGGAAAGCACTGGCCTCTGCACACAAATATTACGTGGCCCTCGACAGGCCACTTCCCCTGAACCGGCCTGAGCTTCAGGCCCACAACAGGCTTCGTGAAAACCCCAACGGAACGTAGCCTCGAAAAGAGGGAGACCCGCACTCCTCAGAACGCCTCGAGACCAGTGTCCTTATCGACTTCACGTCTGTCCTTCCAAGAAGCCGAGACCACGGGTGGCGCTTCAGCGCCCGACTCCCGGGCACCGCACGCCCAGGCTGGCCCCGTGCCCGGCACACACCGCCCGTTCCACGAACGCCTCAAGCGCACGAAGAGACCCCCCTCGCTCCCCGCGCCGCACAGCTGTCCCGCGACCTGACGGGCACCTCTTGGCGCACAAGCCTATTCCTCGGGGACACGCTCGCCTCCCACCAGCCCCCAGGCCCACGCCCCCCAGGTACCTCTCTCAGATGGAATCCTCTTCGCAGGCGCCCTGGTCCTCCGTGTCCGGCGAGCAGGAAGAGCGGGGAGCTGAAGGGACAGCCTCCTCAGGCTAGCGGCCGTGGCTGTGGAGGGCCCGGGCTGCTGTGCCCAGCGGGGACGCGGAGCGGCGTCCACGGACGCCGGGGGAACGGACGAGCCCGGCCCGGGAGAGAGCAGCACAGCGCGGCCGGACTCCGCCGGGCTCGGCTCTGGGCAGGCAGGCGCGGCTCGCCGACGCCTCCCACGCCTCCCAGGACGGCGGCCCAGCAGCCGCGCGCTCCTCTCCTCTCCTCTCCTCGCGCTGCGCGCGCCGCCGCCCAGACGCTGCCCGGCCGTTGCCCCGCCCCCCCCCCTCGGGCGGTGGACTGCGGACAGCGACGGGGACACCCTCCTGGGAGAACTCCTGCGGCCCCGCCCACACGCTTCGGACCTTCGCGCAGCGGGAAGGTGCGCTGACAGGGACGCAGGGTCCCCGCTACGCTCGCTCTCGGGGAACTGCAGCCTCCTCCCTCGGCTTTCACTTGAATGTCAGACCCGAAACCATGCAACGTCTACAAGCAAACATAGGCAGTGTGCTCTTTGACATCAGTCTTAGCAGCCTATTTTCAAGTACCACGTCTGACTGGGCAAGGGAAACAAAATACAAAATGAACAAACGGGACTACATCAAAGTCAAAAAACATCCTCTGCACCGCAAAGGAAACCATCCACAAAACCAAAACACAACCTAACAACTGGGAGAAGATTCTTGCAAACCGTATATCGGATAAGGGGTTAATATCCAAAACACAGAAAGAACTCATACATCTCAACAGCAAAAAAAATCAACAACCCAATTGAAAAGGCGGGCAAAAGATCTGAGCAGTGATTTCTCCAAAGAAGGTATACGGATGGCCAACAGGCATATGGAAAGGGGACTCAACATCCTTAGCGATCAGAGAAATGCAAATCACAACTACAAGGAGATGTCACCTTACTCTGGTCAGAATGGCTCTAATTAACAAGACAAGAGACAAGTGTCGGAGAGGATGTGCAGAGAAGGGAACTCTCCTGCACTGCTGGTGGGAGGGCAGACTGGTGCAGCCACTATGGAAAGCAGTATGGAGTATCCTCAGAAAACTAAGAACACATCTACCATATGTAGGATCCAGCTAGCCCACTGCTGGCTATTCATCCAAAGAACTTGAAAACACCAATGCAGAAAGACACATGCACCCCTGGGTTCACTGCAGCATTATTCACAACAGCCAAAACTTGGAAGCAACCTAGGTGCCCATCAAGGGAAGAATGGATAAAGAAGATGTGGTATGTATACACAATGGAATGCCACTCGGCCCTAAGAAATGATGAGATCCGCCCATTTGTGACAACTTCGATGGACCTTGAGGGTATCATGTGAAGTGAAATAAATCAGAGGGACAAAGTCAAACACCGTGTGATCTCACTCATAAGGAGAAGATAAAAACAACGACAAACGCGCACAGAGCAAAGGAGATTGCATTGGTGGTTACCATAGGGGGAGGGGGGGAGGGGAGAGAGCCAAAGGGGCGATGAGGCTCACATGTGAGGTGACGGACTATCATTAGTTTTCGGGTGGTGAACACGATGTAATCTACACACAGAATTCAAAATATATTACAACGTACATCTGAAAGCTATATCATCTTAGGATCCACTGTTACTGCAATAAAATAAAATAAAATAAAATAAAATAAAAAAGTGTAGGAGCCTCAAGAGGCTAACAGGCTTTTGAAAAGTTATTCCAGGGAATTTTATGGCTTAGCTCAGGGCGGCAGACACCAGCCTGAGACACAGCTGTGACACAGCCACTAACTTCAACTCAACTATATTCCGACTGGAGGGAAATCAAAACTACTGTCATCATAATTGATTGAAGGCTGCACTTTGTGCCAGATCCTGTGCCGACTGCTTTGCACCAACTGTCTCATTTAATCCTCACATCCAAAAGGTAGGTTACCGTTATTCTCCCCATTGGCAAGGTGAGGAGGCGGAAGCAGAAAGATGGCAATCTGCCTGGAATTCACAGAAGGATTCTCTAGGTAATGACATGACTTTTGGACAAGATTTCAAGGTTTAACACATTACAGTGCAGATGCAGATCCCAGTATCACAGAACGTGAAAAACACTGAGTCCCGCCAAATGTATTAAAACACTAACTATGGAGCCTCACAATCTCTTGGCCTGTTTTCTCAGATGAGGGAAAGCCCAGCGTGAAAAACCGTTGATGAGATGTCTGCAGAGGCGGACTACGTCTGGTCTTTAAAGCCGGGAACTATCCCAGTAGATTCTGAGTCAGTGGGTCCAGACTAGGCCTTGAGCGTCTCTGTTCTTTTCCAAAGCCCCACAGCCTACACTTCCGTGCCCTTGGAGTTGGGAAGTACAGTCATGCCCTACATCGGGACGTTTCAGTCAACAACGGGGGTCCCATCAGATTAGTCCCACATGGCCTAGGTGTGTAGGAGGCTCTGCCATCCAGGTTTAGGAACTCCGTGGTGTCGGCACAGTCTCGAGATTGCCTGACCATGACACACTCCTCAGAACTTATCCCCACCGTTAAGCAAAGCATGACTATACTGCCTTGGATTCTCCACGGTCCCAGACCCTGCACTGTTTAGATGACTGCACACGCAGAGGGCACCTCGTCTGAGGCAGAGAGCAGCTGGAATCACAAAAGCTCTCGACAGAGAGTCAAGGAAAGGCGTGCTCTGCTTACACGACTCTCTACTTTTCCCTGGGTCTGAACCCTTTCATAGCTAATCTGCTTTTTTTAACCGAGCAGCTTTGCCAAAAAAAAAAAAAAAAAAAAGGTTACCAACAAACACTAAACAAACCAATATAAAGAATACATATTAAATAAGCCTAACCCTACTATACTACTGGCCTTTATTTCCCTGGGATAATTTGGACAGCATTAGGTGGTTTTACTAAGAGCAGCCTCGTCGAGGGAGATTATTTCTAATTCCACAGTGCTGCAGATGCGGTCAGTAGCAACGGCAAGCTGCAAAGGAAACAAAACAAAGTTGGGTGTAATCCATTCAAGTTCACACGTTTCACCAGGGACAGCCTCCAAGCCTTTCATACTTAGGTATGCATTTACCCATTTCTTTAATCAACCACTACTAACGCCTACTAAAGGCCAGACACTGCTCTAAGTACTCTACGGATATGAAATATCCTCTCACCTTTACACTCACCTATGGAGTGTGTATGATAACCATCCCCGTTTTACAGATCAGGAAACTGACACACAGAATGGCACAGTAACTTGCCCAAGTTCACACAGCCCGTAGGTGGCAGAGCCAGGACCCATTTGACAGAGTCTGGCTCCAGAGGCCACGTTCTGAATCACCACGCTTAGTCTCCAAAAACCTAGAGAAAGCACCAGCCTCAATGGAAAAGTTTTGTCTTCCCCACCCTACAGTCCCTACGCGGCGGCCCCAGTCTCCAGGGCATTCTTTCAGCTCCTCTGACAGGCCATCCTCCTCCCTTGCCCTGTCCCAACACTCTCCCGCACAAGTCCTCCTTGTCTTTTAGGCCTCTGCTCTCAGCTTCAACATCACTGCCTAAGTCACAAAGTCTAACAGTAAAATGCCGTATTTCTCAACACTCAACACGAAAGTGCCTTTACGTATCTCCTAGGTAATTGGTTGCTGCCTGTCTGTCCTTTCCAACCAGGCTGTGAGGTCCAGTACGTCAAACACCCTGTCAGTCTTGCTCACCAAGTGTCCAGGCCACCGAACACGCACCGACCAGAGGAAAGGAAGGACTTGTCCCAAAGTCAACTCTCCAGACTTTCTGTGCAAGGAGGGAACGAACGGAGCACCCTCCAGCCTCACGCTTTCTTTGCCAGACTTTCAAGTGTGGGGCACATACCTGTGCTCACAACGCTCCCCGGACAGCCCCCACTGCACCCCTAACAGGTAGACTTCTGCACAGTCAAGGGCTTTGGAAAGCACTGGCCTCTGCACACAAATATTACGTGGCCCTCGACAGGCCACTTCCCCTGAACCGGCCTGAGCTTCAGGCCCACAACAGGCTTCGTGAAAACCCCAACGGAACGTAGCCTCGAAAAGAGGGAGACCCGCACTCCTCAGAACGCCTCGAGACCAGTGTCCTTATCGACTTCGCGTCTGTCCTTCCAAGAAGCCGAGACCACGGGTGGCGCTTCAGCGCCCGACTCCCGGGCACCGCACGCCCAGGCTGGCCCCGTGCCCGGCACACACCGCCCGTTCCACGAACGCCTCAAGCGCACGAAGAGACCCCCCTCGCTCCCCGCGCCGCACAGCTGTCCCGCGACCTGACGGGCACCTCTCGGCGCACAAGCCTATTCCTCGGGGACACGCTCGCCTCCCACCAGCCGCCAGGCCCACGCCCCCCAGGTACCTCTCTCAGATGGAATCCTCTTCGCAGGCGCCCTGGTCCTCCGTGTCCGGCGAGCAGGAAGAGCGGGAGCTGAAGGACGGCCTCCTCAGGCTAGCGGCCGTGGCTGTGGAGGGCCCGGGCTGCTGTGCCCAGCGGGGACGCGGAGCGGCGTCCACGGACGCCGGGGGAACGGACGAGCCCGGCCCGGGAGAGAGCAGCACAGCGCGGCCGGACTCCGCCGGGCTCGGCTCTGGGCAGGCAGGCGCGGCTCGCCGACGCCTCCCACGCCTCCCAGGACGGCGGCCCAGCAGCCGCGCGCTCCTCTCCTCTCCTCTCCTCGCGCGCGCGCGCCGCCGCCCGGACGCTGTCCGGCCGTTGCCCCGCCCCCCCCTCGGGCGGTGGACTGCGGACAGCGACGGGGACACCCTCCTGGGAGAACTCCTGCGGCCCCGCCCACACGCTTCGGACCTTCGCGCAGCGGGAAGGTGCGCTGACAGGGACGCAGTGTCCCCGCTACGCTCGCTCTCGGGGAACTGCAGCCTCCTCCCTCGGCTTTCACTTGAATGTCAGACCCGAAACCATGCAACGTCTACAAGCAAACATAGGCAGTGTGCTCTTTGACATCAGTCTTAGCAGCCTATTTTCAAGTACCACGTCTGACTGGGCAAGGGAAACAAAATACAAAATGAACAAACGGGACTACATCAAAGTCAAAAAACATCCTCTGCACCGCAAAGGAAACCATCCACAAAACCAAAACACAACCTAACAACTGGGAGAAGATTCTTGCAAACCGTATATCGGATAAGGGGTTAATATCCAAAACACAGAAAGAACTCATACATCTCAACAGCAAAAAAAATCAACAACCCAATTGAAAAGGCGGGCAAAAGATCTGAGCAGTGATTTCTCCAAAGAAGGTATACGGATGGCCAACAGGCATATGGAAAGGGACTCAACATCCTTAGCGATCAGAGAAATGCAAATCACAACTACAAGGAGATGTCACCTTACTCTGGTCAGAATGGCTCTAATTAACAAGACAAGAGACAAGTGTCGGAGAGGATGTGCAGAGAAGGGAACTCTCCTGCACTGCTGGTGGGAGGGCAGACTGGTGCAGCCACTATGGAAAGCAGTATGGAGTATCCTCAGAAAACTAAGAACACATCTACCATATGTAGGATCCAGCTAGCCCACTGCTGGCTATTCATCCAAAGAACTTGAAAACACCAATGCAGAAAGACACATGCACCCCTGGGTTCACTGCAGCATTATTCACAACAGCCAAAACTTGGAAGCAACCTAGGTGCCCATCAAGGGAAGAATGGATAAAGAAGATGTGGTATGTATACACAATGGAATGCCACTCGGCCCTAAGAAATGATGAGATCCGCCCATTTGTGACAACTTCGATGGACCTTGAGGGTATCATGTGAAGTGAAATAAATCAGAGGGACAAAGTCAAACACCGTGTGATCTCACTCATAAGGAGAAGATAAAAACAACGACAAACGCGCACAGAGCAAAGGAGATTGCATTGGTGGTTACCATAGGGGGAGGGGGGAGGGGAGAGAGCCAAAGGGGCGATGAGGCTCACATGTGAGGTGACGGACTATCATTAGTTTTCGGGTGGTGAACACGATGTAATCTACACACAGAATTCAAAATATATTACAACGTACATCTGAAAGCTATATCATCTTAGGATCCACTGTTACTGCAATAAAATAAAATAAAATAAAATAAAATAAAAAAGTGTAGGAGCCTCAAGAGGCTAACAGGCTTTTGAAAAGTTATTCCAGGGAATTTTATGGCTTAGCTCAGGGCGGCAGACACCAGCCTGAGACACAGCTGTGACACAGCCACTAACTTCAACTCAACTATATTCCGACTGGAGGGAAATCAAAACTACTGTCATCATAATTGATTGAAGGCTGCACTTTGTGCCAGATCCTGTGCCGACTGCTTTGCACCAACTGTCTCATTTAATCCTCACATCCAAAAGGTAGGTTACCGTTATTCTCCCCATTGGCAAGGTGAGGAGGCGGAAGCAGAAAGATGGCAATCTGCCTGGAATTCACAGAAGGATTCTCTAGGTAATGACATGACTTTTGGACAAGATTTCAAGGTTTAACACATTACAGTGCAGATGCAGATCCCAGTATCACAGAACCTGAAAAACACTGAGTCCCGCCAAATGTATTAAAACACTAACTATGGAGCCTCACAATCTCTTGGCCTGTTTTCTCAGATGAGGGAAAGCCCAGCGTGAAAAACCGTTGATGAGATGTCTGCAGAGGCGGACTACGTCTGGTCTTTAAAGCCGGGAACTATCCCAGTAGATTCTGAGTCAGTGGGTCCAGAGTAGGCCTTGAGCGTCTCTGTTCTTTTCCAAAGCCCCACAGGCTACACTTCCGTGCCCTTGGAGTTGGGAAGTACAGTCATGCCCTACATCGGGACGTTTCAGTCAACAACGGGGGTCCCATCAGATTAGTCCCACATGGCCTAGGTGTGTAGGAGGCTCTGCCATCCAGGTTTAGGAACTCCGTGGTGTCGGCACAGTCTCGAGATTGCCTGACCATGACACACTCCTCAGAACTTATCCCCACCGTTAAGCAAAGCATGACTATACTGCCTTGGATTCTCCACGGTCCCAGACCCTGCACTGTTTAGATGACTGCACACGCAGAGGGCACCTCGTCTGAGGCAGAGAGCAGCTGGAATCACAAAAGCTCTCGACAGAGAGTCAAGGAAAGGCGTGCTCTGCTTACACGACTCTCTACTTTTCCCTGGGTCTGAACCCTTTCATAGCTAATCTGCTTTTTTTAACCGAGCAGCTTTGCCAAAAAAAAAAAAAAAAAAATGGTTACCAACAAACACTAAACAAACCAATATAAAGAATACATATTAAATAAGCCTAACCCTACTATACTACTGGCTTTTATTTCCCTGGGATAATTTGGACAGCATTAGGTGGTTTTACTAAGAGCAGCCTCGTCGAGGGAGATTATTTCTAATTCCACAGTGCTGCAGATGCGGTCAGTAGCAACTGCAAGCTGCAAAGGAAACAAAACAAAGTTGGGTGTAATCCATTCAAGTTCACACGTTTCACCAGGGACAGCCTCCAAGCCTTTCATACTTAGGTATGCATTTACCCATTTCTTTAATCAACCACTACTAACGCCTACTAAAGGCCAGACACTGCTCTAAGTACTCTACGGATATGAAATATCCTCTCACCTTTACACTCACCTATGGAGTGTGTATGATAACCATCCCCGTTTTACAGATCAGGAAACTGACACACAGAATGGCACAGTAACTTGCCCAAGTTCACACAGCCCGTAGGTGGCAGAGCCAGGACCCATTTGACAGAGTCTGGCTCCAGAGGCCACGTTCTGAATCACCACGCTTAGTCTCCAAAAACCTAGAGAAAGCGCCAGCCTCAATGGAAAAGTTTTGTCTTCCCCACCCTACAGTCCCTACGCGGCGGCCCCAGTCTCCAGGGCATTCTTTCAGCTCCTCTGACAGGCCATCCTCCTCCCTTGCCCTGTCCCAACACTCTCCCGCACAAGTCCTCCTTGTCTTTTAGGCCTCTGCTCTCAGCTTCAACATCACTGCCTAAGTCACAAAGTCTAACAGTAAAATGCCGTATTTCTCAACACTCAACACGAAAGTGCCTTTACGTATCTCCTAGGTAATTGGTTGCTGCCTGTCTGTCCTTTCCAACCAGGCTGTGAGGTCCAGTACGTCAAACACCCTGTCAGTCTTGCTCACCAAGTGTCCAGGCCACCGAACACGCACCGACCAGAGGAAAGGAAGGACTTGTCCCAAAGTCAACTCTCCAGACTTTCTGTGCAAGGAGGGAACGAACGGAGCACCCTCCAGCCTCACGCTTTCTTTGCCAGACTTTCAAGTGTGGGGCACATACCTGTGCTCACAACGCTCCCCGGACAGCCCCCACTGCACCCCTAACAGGTAGACTTCTGCACAGTCAAGGGCTTTGGAAAGCACTGGCCTCTGCACACAAATATTACGTGGCCCTCGACAGGCCACTTCCCCTGAACCGGCCTGAGCTTCAGGCCCACAACAGGCTTCGTGAAAACCCCAACGGAACGTAGCCTTGAAAAGAGGGAGACCCGCACTCCTCAGAACGCCTCGAGACCAGTGTCCTTATCGACTTCGCGTCTGTCCTTCCAAGAAGCCGAGACCACGGGTGGCGCTTCAGCGCCCGACTCCCGGGCACCGCACGCCCAGGCTGGCCCCGTGCCCGGCACACACCGCCCGTTCCACGAACGCCTCAAGCGCACGAAGAGACCCCCCTCGCTCCCCGCGCCGCACAGCTGTCCCGCGACCTGACGGGCACCTCTTGGCGCACAAGCCTATTCCTCGGGGACACGCTCGCCTCCCACCAGCCCCCAGGCCCACGCCCCCCAGGTACCTCTCTCAGATGGAATCCTCTTCGCAGGCGCCCTGGTCCTCCGTGTCCGGCGAGCAGGAAGAGCGGGAGCTGAAGGACGGCCTCCTCAGGCTAGCGGCCGTGGCTGTGGAGGGCCCGGGCTGCTGTGCCCAGCGGGGACGCGGAGCGGCGTCCACGGACGCCGGGGGAACGGACGAGCCCGGCCCGGGAGAGAGCAGCACAGCGCGGCCGGACTCCGCCGGGCTCGGCTCTGGGCAGGCAGGCGCGGCTCGCCGACGCCTCCCACGCCTCCCAGGACGGCGGCCCAGCAGCCGCGCGCTCCTCTCCTCTCCTCTCCTCGCGCGCGCGCGCCGCCGCCCGGACGCTGTCCGGCCGTTGCCCCGCCCCCCTCCTCCGGCGGTGGACTGCGGACAGCGACGGGGACACCCTCCTGGGAGAACTCCTGCGGCCCCGCCCACACGCTTCGGACCTTCGCGCAGCGGGAAGGTGCGCTGACAGGGACGCAGGGTCCCCGCTACGCTCGCTCTCGGGGAACTGCAGCCTCCTCCCTCGGCTTTCACTTGAATGTCAGACCCGAAACCATGCAACGTCTACAAGCAAACATAGGCAGTGTGCTCTTTGACATCAGTCTTAGCAGCCTATTTTCAAGTACCACGTCTGACTGGGCAAGGGAAACAAAATACAAAATGAACAAACGGGACTACATCAAAGTCAAAAAACATCCTCTGCACCGCAAAGGAAACCATCCACAAAACCAAAACACAACCTAACAACTGGGAGAAGATTCTTGCAAACCGTATATCGGATAAGGGGTTAATATCCAAAACACAGAAAGAACTCATACATCTCAACAGCAAAAAAAATCAACAACCCAATTGAAAAGGCGGGCAAAAGATCTGAGCAGTGATTTCTCCAAAGAAGGTATACGGATGGCCAACAGGCATATGGAAAGGGACTCAACATCCTTAGCGATCAGAGAAATGCAAATCACAACTACAAGGAGATGTCACCTTACTCTGGTCAGAATGGCTCTAATTAACAAGACAAGAGACAAGTGTCGGAGAGGATGTGCAGAGAAGGGAACTCTCCTGCACTGCTGGTGGGAGGGCAGACTGGTGCAGCCACTATGGAAAGCAGTATGGAGTATCCTCAGAAAACTAAGAACACATCTACCATATGTAGGATCCAGCTAGCCCACTGCTGGCTATTCATCCAAAGAACTTGAAAACACCAATGCAGAAAGACACATGCACCCCTGGGTTCACTGCAGCATTATTCACAACAGCCAAAACTTGGAAGCAACCTAGGTGCCCATCAAGGGAAGAATGGATAAAGAAGATGTGGTATGTATACACAATGGAATGCCACTCGGCCCTAAGAAATGATGAGATCCGCCCATTTGTGACAACTTCGATGGACCTTGAGGGTATCATGTGAAGTGAAATAAATCAGAGGGACAAAGTCAAACACCGTGTGATCTCACTCATAAGGAGAAGATAAAAACAACGACAAACGCGCACAGAGCAAAGGAGATTGCATTGGTGGTTACCATAGGGGGAGGGGGGAGGGGAGAGAGCCAAAGGGGCGATGAGGCTCACATGTGAGGTGACGGACTATCATTAGTTTTCGGGTGGTGAACACGATGTAATCTACACACAGAATTCAAAATATATTACAACGTACATCTGAAAGCTATATCATCTTAGGATCCACTGTTACTGCAATAAAATAAAATAAAATAAAATAAAATAAAAAAGTGTAGGAGCCTCAAGAGGCTAACAGGCTTTTGAAAAGTTATTCCAGGGAATTTTATGGCTTAGCTCAGGGCGGCAGACACCAGCCTGAGACACAGCTGTGACACAGCCACTAACTTCAACTCAACTATATTCCGACTGGAGGGAAATCAAAACTACTGTCATCATAATTGATTGAAGGCTGCACTTTGTGCCAGATCCTGTGCCGACTGCTTTGCACCAACTGTCTCATTTAATCCTCACATCCAAAAGGTAGGTTACCGTTATTCTCCCCATTGTCAAGGTGAGGAGGCGGAAGCAGAAAGATGGCAATCTGCCTGGAATTCACAGAAGGATTCTCTAGGTAATGACATGACTTTTGGACAAGATTTCAAGGTTTAACACATTACAGTGCAGATGCAGATCCCAGTATCACAGAACGTGAAAAACACTGAGTCCCGCCAAATGTATTAAAACACTAACTATGGAGCCTCACAATCTCTTGGCCTGTTTTCTCAGATGAGGGAAAGCCCAGCGTGAAAAACCGTTGATGAGATGTCTGCAGAGGCGGACTACGTCTGGTCTTTAAAGCCGGGAACTATCCCAGTAGATTCTGAGTCAGTGGGTCCAGACTAGGCCTTGAGCGTCTCTGTTCTTTTCCAAAGCCCCACAGGCTACACTTCCGTGCCCTTGGAGTTGGGAAGTACAGTCATGCCCTACATCGGGACGTTTCAGTCAACAACGGGGGTCCCATCAGATTAGTCCCACATGGCCTAGGTGTGTAGGAGGCTCTGCCATCCAGGTTTAGGAACTCCGTGGTGTCGGCACTGTCTCGAGATTGCCTGACCATGACACACTCCTCAGAACTTATCCCCACCGTTAAGCAAAGCATGACTATACTGCCTTGGATTCTCCACGGTCCCAGACCCTGCACTGTTTAGATGACTGCACACGCAGAGGGCACCTCGTCTGAGGCAGAGAGCAGCTGGAATCACAAAAGCTCTCGACAGAGAGTCAAGGAAAGGCGTGCTCTGCTTACACGACTCTCTACTTTTCCCTGGGTCTGAACCCTTTCATAGCTAATCTGCTTTTTTTAACCGAGCAGCTTTGCCAAAAAAAAAAAAAAAAAAAAGGTTACCAACAAACACTAAACAAACCAATATAAAGAATACATATTAAATAAGCCTAACCCTACTATACTACTGGCTTTTATTTCCCTGGGATAATTTGGACAGCATTAGGTGGTTTTACTAAGAGCAGCCTCGTCGAGGGAGATTATTTCTAATTCCACAGTGCTGCAGATGCGGTCAGTAGCAACTGCAAGCTGCAAAGGAAACAAAACAAAGTTGGGTGTAATCCATTCAAGTTCACACGTTTCACCAGGGACAGCCTCCAAGCCTTTCATACTTAGGTATGCATTTACCCATTTCTTTAATCAACCACTACTAACGCCTACTAAAGGCCAGACACTGCTCTAAGTACTCTACGGATATGAAATATCCTCTCACCTTTACACTCACCTATGGAGTGTGTATGATAACCATCCCCGTTTTACAGATCAGGAAACTGACACACAGAATGGCACAGTAACTTGCCCAAGTTCACACAGCCCGTAGGTGGCAGAGCCAGGACCCATTTGACAGAGTCTGGCTCCAGAGGCCACGTTCTGAATCACCACGCTTAGTCTCCAAAAACCTAGAGAAAGCGCCAGCCTCAATGGAAAAGTTTTGTCTTCCCCACCCTACAGTCCCTACGCGGCGGCCCCAGTCTCCAGGGCATTCTTTCAGCTCCTCTGACAGGCCATCCTCCTCCCTTGCCCTGTCCCAACACTCTCCCGCACAAGTCCTCCTTGTCTTTTAGGCCTCTGCTCTCAGCTTCAACATCACTGCCTAAGTCACAAAGTCTAACAGTAAAATGCCGTATTTCTCAACACTCAACACGAAGGTGCCTTTACGTATCTCCTAGGTAATTGGTTGCTGCCTGTCTGTCCTTTCCAACCAGGCTGTGAGGTCCAGTACGTCAAACACCCTGTCAGTCTTGCTCACCAAGTGTCCAGGCCACCGAACACGCACCGACCAGAGGAAAGGAAGGACTTGTCCCAAAGTCAACTCTCCAGACTTTCTGTGCAAGGAGGGAACGAACGGAGCACCCTCCAGCCTCACGCTTTCTTTGCCAGACTTTCAAGTGTGGGGCACATACCTGTGCTCACAACGCTCCCCGGACAGCCCCCACTGCACCCCTAACAGGTAGACTTCTGCACAGTCAAGGGCTTTGGAAAGCACTGGCCTCTGCACACAAATATTACGTGGCCCTCGACAGGCCACTTCCCCTGAACCGGCCTGAGCTTCAGGCCCACAACAGGCTTCGTGAAAACCCCAACGGAACGTAGCCTCGAAAAGAGGGAGACCCGCACTCCTCAGAACGCCTCGAGACCAGTGTCCTTATCGACTTCGCGTCTGTCCTTCCAAGAAGCCGAGACCACGGGTGGCGCTTCAGCGCCCGACTCCCGGGCACCGCACGCCCAGGCTGGCCCCGTGCCCGGCACACACCGCCCGTTCCACGAACGCCTCAAGCGCACGAAGAGACCCCCCTCGCTCCCCGCGCCGCACAGCTGTCCCGCGACCTGACGGGCACCTCTTGGCGCACAAGCCTATTCCTCAGGGACACGCTCGCCTCCCACCAGCCCCCAGGCCCACGCCCCCCAGGTACCTCTCTCAGATGGAATCCTCTTCGCAGGCGCCCTGGTCCTCCGTGTCCGGCGAGCAGGAAGAGCGGGAGCTGAAGGACGGCCTCCTCAGGCTAGCGGCCGTGGCTGTGGAGGGCCCGGGCTGCTGTGCCCAGCGGGGACGCGGAGCGGCGTCCACGGACGCCGGGGGAACGGACGAGCCCGGCCCGGGAGAGAGCAGCACAGCGCGGCCGGACTCCGCCGGGCTCGGCTCTGGGCAGGCAGGCGCGGCTTGCCGACGCCTCCCACGCCTCCCAGGACGGCGGCCCAGCAGCCGCGCGCTCCTCTCCTCTCCTCTCCTCGCGCGCGCGCGCCGCCGCCCAGACGCTGCCCGGCCGTTGCCCCGCCCCCCCCCTCCGGCGGTGGACTGCGGACAGCGACGGGGACACCCTCCTGGGAGAACTCCTGCGGCCCCGCCCACACGCTTCGGACCTTCGCGCAGCGGGAAGGTGCGCTGACAGGGACGCAGGGTCCCCGCTACGCTGGCTCTCGGGGAACTGCAGCCTCCTCCCTCGGCTTTCACTTGAATGTCAGACCCGAAACCATGCAACGTCTACAAGCAAACATAGGCAGTGTGCTCTTTGACATCAGTCTTAGCAGCCTATTTTCAAGTACCACGTCTGACTGGGCAAGGGAAACAAAATACAAAATGAACAAACGGGACTACATCAAAGTCAAAAAACATCCTCTGCACCGCAAAGGAAACCATCCACAAAACCAAAACACAACCTAACAACTGGGAGAAGATTCTTGCAAACCGTATATCGGATAAGGGGTTAATATCCAAAACACAGAAAGAACTCATACATCTCAACAGCAAAAAAAATCAACAACCCAATTGAAAAGGCGGGCAAAAGATCTGAGCAGTGATTTCTCCAAAGAAGGTATACGGATGGCCAACAGGCATATGGAAAGGGACTCAACATCCTTAGCGATCAGAGAAATGCAAATCACAACTACAAGGAGATGTCACCTTACTCTGGTCAGAATGGCTCTAATTAACAAGACAAGAGACAAGTGTCGGAGAGGATGTGCAGAGAAGGGAACTCTCCTGCACTGCTGGTGGGAGGGCAGACTGGTGCAGCCACTATGGAAAGCAGTATGGAGTATCCTCAGAAAACTAAGAACACATCTACCATATGTAGGATCCAGCTAGCCCACTGCTGGCTATTCATCCAAAGAACTTGAAAACACCAATGCAGAAAGACACATGCACCCCTGGGTTCACTGCAGCATTATTCACAACAGCCAAAACTTGGAAGCAACCTAGGTGCCCATCAAGGGAAGAATGGATAAAGAAGATGTGGTATGTATACACAATGGAATGCCACTCGGCCCTAAGAAATGATGAGATCCGCCCATTTGTGACAACTTCGATGGACCTTGAGGGTATCATGTGAAGTGAAATAAATCAGAGGGACAAAGTCAAACACCGTGTGATCTCACTCATAAGGAGAAGATAAAAACAACGACAAACGCGCACAGAGCAAAGGAGATTGCATTGGTGGTTACCATAGGGGGAGGGGGGAGGGGAGAGAGCCAAAGGGGCGATGAGGCTCACATGTGAGGTGACGGACTATCATTAGTTTTCGGGTGGTGAACACGATGTAATCTACACACAGAATTCAAAATATATTACAACGTACATCTGAAAGCTATATCATCTTAGGATCCACTGTTACTGCAATAAAATAAAATAAAATAAAATAAAATAAAAAAGTGTAGGAGCCTCAAGAGGCTAACAGGCTTTTGAAAAGTTATTCCAGGGAATTTTATGGCTTAGCTCAGGGCGGCAGACACCAGCCTGAGACACAGCTGTGACACAGCCACTAACTTCAACTCAACTATATTCCGACTGGAGGGAAATCAAAACTACTGTCATCATAATTGATTGAAGGCTGCACTTTGTGCCAGATCCTGTGCCGACTGCTTTGCACCAACTGTCTCATTTAATCCTCACATCCAAAAGGTAGGTTACCGTTATTCTCCCCATTGGCAAGGTGAGGAGGCGGAAGCAGAAAGATGGCAATCTGCCTGGAATTCACAGAAGGATTCTCTAGGTAATGACATGACTTTTGGACAAGATTTCAAGGTTTAACACATTACAGTGCAGATGCAGATCCCAGTATCACAGAACCTGAAAAACACTGAGTCCCGCCAAATGTATTAAAACACTAACTATGGAGCCTCACAATCTCTTGGCCTGTTTTCTCAGATGAGGGAAAGCCCAGCGTGAAAAACCGTTGATGAGATGTCTGCAGAGGCGGACTACGTCTGGTCTTTAAAGCCGGGAACTATCCCAGTAGATTCTGAGTCAGTGGGTCCAGAGTAGGCCTTGAGCGTCTCTGTTCTTTTCCAAAGCCCCACAGGCTACACTTCCGTGCCCTTGGAGTTGGGAAGTACAGTCATGCCCTACATCGGGACGTTTCAGTCAACAACGGGGGTCCCATCAGATTAGTCCCACATGGCCTAGGTGTGTAGGAGGCTCTGCCATCCAGGTTTAGGAACTCCGTGGTGTCGGCACAGTCTCGAGATTGCCTGACCATGACACACTCCTCAGAACTTATCCCCACCGTTAAGCAAAGCATGACTATACTGCCTTGGATTCTCCACGGTCCCAGACCCTGCACTGTTTAGATGACTGCACACGCAGAGGGCACCTCGTCTGAGGCAGAGAGCAGCTGGAATCACAAAAGCTCTCGACAGAGAGTCAAGGAAAGGCGTGCTCTGCTTACACGACTCTCTACTTTTCCCTGGGTCTGAACCCTTTCATAGCTAATCTGCTTTTTTTAACCGAGCAGCTTTGCCAAAAAAAAAAAAAAAAAAAAAGGTTACCAACAAACACTAAACAAACCAATATAAAGAATACATATTAAATAAGCCTAACCCTACTATACTACTGGCTTTTATTTCCCTGGGATAATTTGGACAGCATTAGGTGGTTTTACTAAGAGCAGCCTCGTCGAGGGAGATTATTTCTAATTCCACAGTGCTGCAGATGCGGTCAGTAGCAACTGCAAGCTGCAAAGGAAACAAAACAAAGTTGGGTGTAATCCATTCAAGTTCACACGTTTCACCAGGGACAGCCTCCAAGCCTTTCATACTTAGGTATGCATTTACCCATTTCTTTAATCAACCACTACTAACGCCTACTAAAGGCCAGACACTGCTCTAAGTACTCTACGGATATGAAATATCCTCTCACCTTTACACTCACCTATGGAGTGTGTATGATAACCATCCCCGTTTTACAGATCAGGAAACTGACACACAGAATGGCACAGTAACTTGCCCAAGTTCACACAGCCCGTAGGTGGCAGAGCCAGGACCCATTTGACAGAGTCTGGCTCCAGAGGCCACGTTCTGAATCACCACGCTTAGTCTCCAAAAACCTAGAGAAAGCGCCAGCCTCAATGGAAAAGTTTTGTCTTCCCCACCCTACAGTCCCTACGCGGCGGCCCCAGTCTCCAGGGCATTCTTTCAGCTCCTCTGACAGGCCATCCTCCTCCCTTGCCCTGTCCCAACACTCTCCCGCACAAGTCCTCCTTGTCTTTTAGGCCTCTGCTCTCAGCTTCAACATCACTGCCTAAGTCACAAAGTCTAACAGTAAAATGCCGTATTTCTCAACACTCAACACGAAAGTGCCTTTACGTATCTCCTAGGTAATTGGTTGCTGCCTGTCTGTCCTTTCCAACCAGGCTGTGAGGTCCAGTACGTCAAACACCCTGTCAGTCTTGCTCACCAAGTGTCCAGGCCACCGAACACGCACCGACCAGAGGAAAGGAAGGACTTGTCCCAAAGTCAACTCTCCAGACTTTCTGTGCAAGGAGGGAACGAACGGAGCACCCTCCAGCCTCACGCTTTCTTTGCCAGACTTTCAAGTGTGGGGCACATACCTGTGCTCACAACGCTCCCCGGACAGCCCCCACTGCACCCCTAACAGGTAGACTTCTGCACAGTCAAGGGCTTTGGAAAGCACTGGCCTCTGCACACAAATATTACGTGGCCCTCGACAGGCCACTTCCCCTGAACCGGCCTGAGCTTCAGGCCCACAACAGGCTTCGTGAAAACCCCAACGGAACGTAGCCTCGAAAAGAGGGAGACCCGCACTCCTCAGAACGCCTCGAGACCAGTGTCCTTATCGACTTCGCGTCTGTCCTTCCAAGAAGCCGAGACCACGGGTGGCGCTTCAGCGCCCGACTCCCGGGCACCGCACGCCCAGGCTGGCCCCGTGCCCGGCACACACCGCCCGTTCCACGAACGCCTCAAGCGCACGAAGAGACCCCCCTCGCTCCCCGCGCCACACAGCTGTCCCGCGACCTGACGGGCACCTCTCGGCGCACAAGCCTATTCCTCGGGGACACGC
>NW_027222376.1:0-31554 GCF_041296265.1 Equus caballus | reverse complement strand
ACGGTTTGCAAGAATCTTCTCCCAGTTGTTAGGTTGTGTTTTGGTTTTGTGGATGGTTTCCTTTGCGGTGCAGAGGATGTTTTTTGACTTTGATGTAGTCCCGTTTGTTCATTTTGTATTTTGTTTCCCTTGCCCAGTCAGACGTGGTACTTGAAAATAGGCTGCTAAGACTGATGTCAAAGAGCACACTGCCTATGTTTGCTTGTAGACGTTGCATGGTTTCGGGTCTGACATTCAAGTGAAAGCCGAGGGAGGAGGCTGCAGTTCCCCGAGAGCGAGCGTAGCGGGGACCCTGCGTCCCTGTCAGCGCACCTTCCCGCTGCGCGAAGGTCCGAAGCGTGTGGGCGGGGCCGCAGGAGTTCTCCCAGGAGGGTGTCCCCGTCGCTGTCCGCAGTCCACCGCCGGAGGGGGGGGGGCGGGGCAACGGCCGGGCAGCGTCTGGGCGGCGGCGCGCGCGCGCGAGGAGAGGAGAGGAGAGGAGCGCGCGGCTGCTGGCCGCCGTCCTGGGAGGCGTGGGAGGCGTCGGCGAGCCGCGCCTGCCTGCCCAGAGCCGAGCCCGGCGGAGTCCGGCCGCGCTGTGCTGCTCTCTCCCGGGCCGGGCTCGTCCGTTCCCCCGGCGTCCGTGGACGCCGCTCCGCGTCCCCGCTGGGCACAGCAGCCCGGGCCCTCCACAGCCACGGCCGCTAGCCTGAGGAGGCCGTCCTTCAGCTCCCGCTCTTCCTGTTCGCCGGACACGGAGGACCAGGGCGCCTGCGAAGAGGATTCCATCTGAGAGAGGTACCTGGGGGCGTGGGCCTGGGGGCTGGTGGAGGCGAGCGTGTCCCGAGGAATAGGCTTGTGCGCCGAGAGGTGCCCGTCAGGTCGCGGGACAGCTGTGCGGCGCGGGGAGCGAGGGGGGTCTCTTCGTGCGCTTGAGGCGTTCGTGGAACGGGCGGTGTGTGCCGGGCACGGGGCCAGCCTGGGCGTGCGGTGCCCGGGAGTCGGGCGCTGAAGCGCCACCCGTGGTCTCGGCTTCTTGGAAGGACAGACGCGAAGTCGATAAGGACACTGGTCTCGAGGCGTTCTGAGGAGTGCGGGTCTCCCTCTTTTCGAGGCTACGTTCCGTTGGGGTTTTCACGAAGCCTGTTGTGGGCCTGAAGCTCAGGCCGGTTCAGGGGAAGTGGCCTGTCGAGGGCCACGTAATATTTGTGTGCAGAGGCCAGTGCTTTCCAAAGCCCTTGACTGTGCAGAAGTCTACCTGTTAGGGGTGCAGTGGGGGCTGTCCGGGGAGCGTTGTGAGCACAGGTATGTGCCCCACACTTGAAAGTCTGGCAAAGAAAGCGTGAGGCTGGAGGGTGCTCCGTTCGTTCCCTCCTTGCACAGAAAGTCTGGAGAGTTGACTTTGGGACAAGTCCTTCCTTTCCTCTGGTCGGTGCGTGTTCGGTGGCCTGGACACTTGGTGAGCAAGACTGACAGGGTGTTTGACGTACTGGACCTCACAGCCTGGTTGGAAAGGACAGACAGGCAGCAACCAATTACCTAGGAGATACGTAAAGGCACTTTCGTGTTGAGTGTTGAGAAATACGGCATTTTACTGTTAGACTTTGTGACTTAGGCAGTGATGTTGAAGCTGAGAGCAGAGGCCTAAAAGACAAGGAGGACTTGTGCGGGAGAGTGTTGGGACAGGGCAAGGGAGGAGGATGGCCTGTCAGAGGAGCTGAAAGAATGCCCTGGAGACTGGGGCCGCCGCGTAGGGACTGTAGGGTGGGGAAGACAAAACTTTTCCATTGAGGCTGGCGCTTTCTCTAGGTTTTTGGAGACTAAGCGTGGTGATTCAGAACGTGGCCTCTGGAGCCAGACTCTGTCAAATGGGTCCTGGCTCTGCCACCTACGGGCTGTGTGAACTTGGGCAAGTTACTGTGCCATTCTGTGTGTCAGTTTCCTGATCTGTAAAACGGGGATGGTTATCATACACACTCCATAGGTGAGTGTAAAGGTGAGAGGATATTTCATATCCGTAGAGTACTTAGAGCAGTGTCTGGCCTTTAGTAGGCGTTAGTAGTGGTTGATTAAAGAAATGGGTAAATGCATACCTAAGTATTCAAGGCTTGGAGGCTGTCCCTGGTGAAACGTGTGAACTTGAATGGATTACACCCAACTTTGTTTTGTTTCCTTTGCAGCTTGCCGTTGCTACTGACCGCATCTGCAGCACTGTGGAATTAGAAATAATCTCCCTCGACGAGGCTGCTCTTAGTAAAACCACCTAATGCTGTCCAAATTATCCCAGGGAAATAAAAGCCAGTAGTATAGTAGGGTTAGGCTTATTTAATATGTATTCTTTATATTGGTTTGTTTAGTGTTTGTTGGTAACCTTTTTTTTTTTTTTTTTTTTTTTTTTTTTGTCAAAGCTGCTCGGTTAAAAAAAGCAGATTAGCTATGAAAGGGTTCAGACCCAGGAAAAGTAGAGAGTCGTGTAAGCAGAGCACGCCTTTCCTTGACTCTCTGTCGAGAGCTTTTGTGATTCCAGCTGCTCTCTGCCTCAGACGAGGTGCCCTCTGCGTGTGCAGTCATCTAAACAGTGCAGGGTCTGGGACCGTGGAGAATCCAAGGCAGTATAGTCATGCTTTGCTTAACGGTGGGGATAAGTTCTGAGGAGTGTGTCATGGTCAGGCAATCTCGAGACTGTGCCGACACCACGGAGTTCCTAAAGCTGGATGGCAGAGCCTCCTACACACCTAGGCCATGTGGGACTAATCTGATGGGACCCCCGTTGTTGACTGAAACGTCCCGATGTAGGGCATGACTGTACTTCCCAACTCCAAGGGCACGGAAGTGTAGCCTGTGGGGCTTTGGAAAAGAACAGAGACGCTCAAGGCCTACTCTGGACCCACTGACTCAGAATCTACTGGGATAGTTCCCGGCTTTAAAGACCAGACGTAGTCCGCCTCTGCAGACATCTCATCAACGGTTTTTCACGCTGGGCTTTCCCTCATCTGAGAAAACAGGCCAAGAGATTGTGAGGCTCCATAGTTAGTGTTTTAATACATTTGGCGGGACTCAGTGTTTTTCACGTTCTGTGATACTGGGATCTGCATCTGCACTGTAATGTGTTAAACCTTGAAATCTTGTCCAAAAGTCATGTCATTACCTAGAGAATCCTTCTGTGAATTCCAGGCAGATTGCCATCTTTCTGCTTCCGCCTCCTCACCTTGACAATGGGGAGAATAACGGTAACCTACCTTTTGGATGTGAGGATTAAATGAGACAGTTGGTGCAAAGCAGTCGGCACAGGATCTGGCACAAAGTGCAGCCTTCAATCAATTATGATGACAGTAGTTTTGATTTCCCTCCAGTCGGAATATAGTTGAGTTGAAGTTAGTGGCTGTGTCACAGCTGTGTCTCAGGCTGGTGTCTGCCGCCCTGAGCTAAGCCATAAAATTCCCTGGAATAACTTTTCAAAAGCCTGTTAGCCTCTTGAGGCTCCTACACTTTTTTATTTTATTTTATTTTATTTTATTTTATTGCAGTAACAGTGGATCCTAAGATGATATAGCTTTCAGATGTACGTTGTAATATATTTTGAATTCTGTGTGTAGATTACATCGTGTTCACCACCCGAAAACTAATGATAGTCCGTCACCTCACATGTGAGCCTCATCGCCCCTTTGGCTCTCTCCCCTCCCCCCTCCCCCTATGGTAACCACCAATGCAATCTCCTTTGCTCTGTGCGCGTTTGTCGTTGTTTTTATCTTCTCCTTATGAGTGAGATCACACGGTGTTTGACTTTGTCCCTCTGATTTATTTCACTTCACATGATACCCTCAAGGTCCATCGAAGTTGTCACAAATGGGCGGATCTCATCATTTCTTAGGGCCGAGTGGCATTCCATTGTGTATACATACCACATCTTCTTTATCCATTCTTCCCTTGATGGGCACCTAGGTTGCTTCCAAGTTTTGGCTGTTGTGAATAATGCTGCAGTGAACCCAGGGGTGCATGTGTCTTTCTGCATTGGTGTTTTCAAGTTCTTTGGATGAATAGCCAGCAGTGGGCTAGCTGGATCCTACATATGGTAGATGTGTTCTTAGTTTTCTGAGGATACTCCATACTGCTTTCCATAGTGGCTGCACCAGTCTGCCCTCCCACCAGCAGTGCAGGAGAGTTCCCTTCTCTGCACATCCTCTCCGACACTTGTCTCTTGTCTTGTTAATTAGAGCCATTCTGACCAGAGTAAGGTGACATCTCCTTGTAGTTGTGATTTGCATTTCTCTGATCGCTAAGGATGTTGAGTCCCTTTCCATATGCCTGTTGGCCATCCGTATACCTTCTTTGGAGAAATCACTGCTCAGATCTTTTGCCCGCCTTTTCAATTGGGTTGTTGATTTTTTTTGCTGTTGAGATGTATGAGTTCTTTCTGTGTTTTGGATATTAACCCCTTATCCGATATACGGTTTGCAAGAATCTTCTCCCAGTTGTTAGGTTGTGTTTTGGTTTTGTGGATGGTTTCCTTTGCGGTGCAGAGGATGTTTTTTGACTTTGATGTAGTCCCGTTTGTTCATTTTGTATTTTGTTTCCCTTGCCCAGTCAGACGTGGTACTTGAAAATAGGCTGCTAAGACTGATGTCAAAGAGCACACTGCCTATGTTTGCTTGTAGACGTTGCATGGTTTCGGGTCTGACATTCAAGTGAAAGCCGAGGGAGGAGGCTGCAGTTCCCCGAGAGCGAGCGTAGCGGGGACCCTGCGTCCCTGTCAGCGCACCTTCCCGCTGCGCGAAGGTCCGAAGCGTGTGGGCGGGGCCGCAGGAGTTCTCCCAGGAGGGTGTCCCCGTCGCTGTCCGCAGTCCACCGCCGGAGGGGGGGGCGGGGCAACGGCCGGGCAGCGTCTGGGCGGCGGCGCGCGCGCGCGAGGAGAGGAGAGGAGAGGAGCGCGCGGCTGCTGGGCCGCCGTCCTGGGAGGCGTGGGAGGCGTCGGCGAGCCGCGCCTGCCTGCCCAGAGCCGAGCCCGGCGGAGTCCGGCCGCGCTGTGCTGCTCTCTCCCGGGCCGGGCTCGTCCGTTCCCCCGGCGTCCGTGGACGCCGCTCCGCGTCCCCGCTGGGCACAGCAGCCCGGGCCCTCCACAGCCACGGCCGCTAGCCTGAGGAGGCCGTCCTTCAGCTCCCGCTCTTCCTGCTCGCCGGACACGGAGGACCAGGGCGCCTGCGAAGAGGATTCCATCTGAGAGAGGTACCTGGGGGGCGTGGGCCTGGGGGCTGGTGGGAGGCGAGCGTGTCCCCGAGGAATAGGCTTGTGCGCCAAGAGGTGCCCGTCAGGTCGCGGGACAGCTGTGCGGCGCGGGGAGCGAGGGGGGTCTCTTCGTGCGCTTGAGGCGTTCGTGGAACGGGCGGTGTGTGCCGGGCACGGGGCCAGCCTGGGCGTGCGGTGCCCGGGAGTCGGGCGCTGAAGCGCCACCCGTGGTCTCGGCTTCTTGGAAGGACAGACGCGAAGTCGATAAGGACACTGGTCTCGAGGCGTTCTGAGGAGTGCGGGTCTCCCTCTTTTCGAGGCTACGTTCCGTTGGGGTTTTCACGAAGCCTGTTGTGGGCCTGAAGCTCAGGCCGGTTCAGGGGAAGTGGCCTGTCGAGGGCCACGTAATATTTGTGTGCAGAGGCCAGTGCTTTCCAAAGCCCTTGACTGTGCAGAAGTCTACCTGTTAGGGGTGCAGTGGGGGCTGTCCGGGGAGCGTTGTGAGCACAGGTATGTGCCCCACACTTGAAAGTCTGGCAAAGAAAGCGTGAGGCTGGAGGGTGCTCCGTTCGTTCCCTCCTTGCACAGAAAGTCTGGAGAGTTGACTTTGGGACAAGTCCTTCCTTTCCTCTGGTCGGTGCGTGTTCGGTGGCCTGGACACTTGGTGAGCAAGACTGACAGGGTGTTTGACGTACTGGACCTCACAGCCTGGTTGGAAAGGACAGACAGGCAGCAACCAATTACCTAGGAGATACGTAAAGGCACTTTCGTGTTGAGTGTTGAGAAATACGGCATTTTACTGTTAGACTTTGTGACTTAGGCAGTGATGTTGAAGCTGAGAGCAGAGGCCTAAAAGACAAGGAGGACTTGTGCGGGAGAGTGTTGGGACAGGGCAAGGGAGGAGGATGGCCTGTCAGAGGAGCTGAAAGAATGCCCTGGAGACTGGGGCCGCCGCGTAGGGACTGTAGGGTGGGGAAGACAAAACTTTTCCATTGAGGCTGGCGCTTTCTCTAGGTTTTTGGAGACTAAGCGTGGTGATTCAGAACGTGGCCTCTGGAGCCAGACTCTGTCAAATGGGTCCTGGCTCTGCCACCTACGGGCTGTGTGAACTTGGGCAAGTTACTGTGCCATTCTGTGTGTCAGTTTCCTGATCTGTAAAACGGGGATGGTTATCATACACACTCCATAGGTGAGTGTAAAGGTGAGAGGATATTTCATATCCGTAGAGTACTTAGAGCAGTGTCTGGCCTTTAGTAGGCGTTAGTAGTGGTTGATTAAAGAAATGGGTAAATGCATACCTAAGTATGAAAGGCTTGGAGGCTGTCCCTGGTGAAACGTGTGAACTTGAATGGATTACACCCAACTTTGTTTTGTTTCCTTTGCAGCTTGCAGTTGCTACTGACCGCATCTGCAGCACTGTGGAATTAGAAATAATCTCCCTCGACGAGGCTGCTCTTAGTAAAACCACCTAATGCTGTCCAAATTATCCCAGGGAAATAAAAGCCAGTAGTATAGTAGGGTTAGGCTTATTTAATATGTATTCTTTATATTGGTTTGTTTAGTGTTTGTTGGTAACCTTTTTTTTTTTTTTTTTTTGGCAAAGCTGCTCGGTTAAAAAAAGCAGATTAGCTATGAAAGGGTTCAGACCCAGGGAAAAGTAGAGAGTCGTGTAAGCAGAGCACGCCTTTCCTTGACTCTCTGTCGAGAGCTTTTGTGATTCCAGCTGCTCTCTGCCTCAGACGAGGTGCCCTCTGCGTGTGCAGTCATCTAAACAGTGCAGGGTCTGGGACCGTGGAGAATCCAAGGCAGTATAGTCATGCTTTGCTTAACGGTGGGGATAAGTTCTGAGGAGTGTGTCATGGTCAGGCAATCTCGAGACTGTGCCGACACCACGGAGTTCCTAAACCTGGATGGCAGAGCCTCCTACACACCTAGGCCATGTGGGACTAATCTGATGGGACCCCCGTTGTTGACTGAAACGTCCCGATGTAGGGCATGACTGTACTTCCCAACTCCAAGGGCACGGAAGTGTAGCCTGTGGGGCTTTGGAAAAGAACAGAGACGCTCAAGGCCTAGTCTGGACCCACTGACTCAGAATCTACTGGGATAGTTCCCGGCTTTAAAGACCAGACGTAGTCCGCCTCTGCAGACATCTCATCAACGGTTTTTCACGCTGGGCTTTCCCTCATCTGAGAAAACAGGCCAAGAGATTGTGAGGCTCCATAGTTAGTGTTTTAATACATTTGGCGGGACTCAGTGTTTTTCACGTTCTGTGATACTGGGATCTGCATCTGCACTGTAATGTGTTAAACCTTGAAATCTTGTCCAAAAGTCATGTCATTACCTAGAGAATCCTTCTGTGAATTCCAGGCAGATTGCCATCTTTCTGCTTCCGCCTCCTCACCTTGACAATGGGGAGAATAACGGTAACCTACCTTTTGGATGTGAGGATTAAATGAGACAGTTGGTGCAAAGCAGTCGGCACAGGATCTGGCACAAAGTGCAGCCTTCAATCAATTATGATGACAGTAGTTTTGATTTCCCTCCAGTCGGAATATAGTTGAGTTGAAGTTAGTGGCTGTGTCACAGCTGTGTCTCAGGCTGGTGTCTGCCGCCCTGAGCTAAGCCATAAAATTCCCTGGAATAACTTTTCAAAAGCCTGTTAGCCTCTTGAGGCTCCTACACTTTTTTATTTTATTTTATTTTATTGCAGTAACAGTGGATCCTAAGATGATATAGCTTTCAGATGTACGTTGTAATATATTTTGAATTCTGTGTGTAGATTACATCGTGTTCACCACCCGAAAACTAATGATAGTCCGTCACCTCACATGTGAGCCTCATCGCCCCTTTGGCTCTCTCCCCTCCCCCCTCCCCCTATGGTAACCACCAATGCAATCTCCTTTGCTCTGTGCGCGTTTGTCGTTGTTTTTATCTTCTCCTTATGAGTGAGATCACACGGTGTTTGACTTTGTCCCTCTGATTTATTTCACTTCACATAATACCCTCAAGGTCCATCGACGTTGTCACAAATGGGCGGATCTCATCATTTCTTAGGGCCGAGTGGCATTCCATTGTGTATACATACCACATCTTCTTTATCCATTCTTCCCTTGATGGGCACCTAGGTTGCTTCCAAGTTTTGGCTGTTGTGAATAATGCTGCAGTGAACCCAGGGGTGCATGTGTCTTTCTGCATTGGTGTTTTCAAGTTCTTTGGATGAATAGCCAGCAGTGGGCTAGCTGGATCCTACATATGGTAGATGTGTTCTTAGTTTTCTGAGGATACTCCATACTGCTTTCCATAGTGGCTGCACCAGTCTGCCCTCCCACCAGCAGTGCAGGAGAGTTCCCTTCTCTGCACATCCTCTCCGACACTTGTCTCTTGTCTTGTTAATTAGAGCCATTCTGACCAGAGTAAGGTGACATCTCCTTGTAGTTGTGATTTGCATTTCTCTGATCGCTAAGGATGTTGAGTCCCTTTCCATATGCCTGTTGGCCATCCGTATACCTTCTTTGGAGAAATCACTGCTCAGATCTTTTGCCCGCCTTTTCAATTGGGTTGTTGATTTTTTTTGCTGTTGAGATGTATGAGTTCTTTCTGTGTTTTGGATATTAACCCCTTATCCGATATACGGTTTGCAAGAATCTTCTCCCAGTTGTTAGGTTGTGTTTTGGTTTTGTGGATGGTTTCCTTTGCGGTGCAGAGGATGTTTTTTGACTTTGATGTAGTCCCGTTTGTTCATTTTGTATTTTGTTTCCCTTGCCCAGTCAGACGTGGTACTTGAAAATAGGCTGCTAAGACTGATGTCAAAGAGCACACTGCCTATGTTTGCTTGTAGACGTTGCATGGTTTCGGGTCTGACATTCAAGTGAAAGCCGAGGGAGGAGGCTGCAGTTCCCCGAGAGCGAGCGTAGCGGGGACCCTGCGTCCCTGTCAGCGCACCTTCCCGCTGCGCGAAGGTCCGAAGCGTGTGGGCGGGGCCGCAGGAGTTCTCCCAGGAGGGTGTCCCCGTCGCTGTCCGCAGTCCACCGCCGGAGGGGGGGGGCGGGGCAACGGCCGGGCAGCGTCTGGGCGGCGGCGCGCGCGCGCGAGGAGAGGAGAGGAGAGGAGCGCGCGGCTGCTGGGCCGCCGTCCTGGGAGGCGTGGGAGGCGTCGGCGAGCCGCGCCTGCCTGCCCAGAGCCGAGCCCGGCGGAGTCCGGCCGCGCTGTGCTGCTCTCTCCCGGGCCGGGCTCGTCCGTTCCCCCGGCGTCCGTGGACGCCGCTCCGCGTCCCCGCTGGGCACAGCAGCCCGGGCCCTCCACAGCCACGGCCGCTAGCCTGAGGAGGCCGTCCTTCAGCTCCCGCTCTTCCTGCTCGCCGGACACGGAGGACCAGGGCGCCTGCGAAGAGGATTCCATCTGAGAGAGGTACCTGGGGGGCGTGGGCCTGGGGGCTGGTGGGAGGCGAGCGTGTCCCTGAGGAATAGGCTTGTGCGCCAAGAGGTGCCCGTCAGGTCGCGGGACAGCTGTGCGGCGCGGGGAGCGAGGGGGGTCTCTTCGTGCGCTTGAGGCGTTCGTGGAACGGGCGGTGTGTGCCGGGCACGGGGCCAGCCTGGGCGTGCGGTGCCCGGGAGTCGGGCGCTGAAGCGCCACCCGTGGTCTCGGCTTCTTGGAAGGACAGACGCGAAGTCGATAAGGACACTGGTCTCGAGGCGTTCTGAGGAGTGCGGGTCTCCCTCTTTTCGAGGCTACGTTCCGTTGGGGTTTTCACGAAGCCTGTTGTGGGCCTGAAGCTCAGGCCGGTTCAGGGGAAGTGGCCTGTCGAGGGCCACGTAATATTTGTGTGCAGAGGCCAGTGCTTTCCAAAGCCCTTGACTGTGCAGAAGTCTACCTGTTAGGGGTGCAGTGGGGGCTGTCCGGGGAGCGTTGTGAGCACAGGTATGTGCCCCACACTTGAAAGTCTGGCAAAGAAAGCGTGAGGCTGGAGGGTGCTCCGTTCGTTCCCTCCTTGCACAGAAAGTCTGGAGAGTTGACTTTGGGACAAGTCCTTCCTTTCCTCTGGTCGGTGCGTGTTCGGTGGCCTGGACACTTGGTGAGCAAGACTGACAGGGTGTTTGACGTACTGGACCTCACAGCCTGGTTGGAAAGGACAGACAGGCAGCAACCAATTACCTAGGAGATACGTAAAGGCACTTTCGTGTTGAGTGTTGAGAAATACGGCATTTTACTGTTAGACTTTGTGACTTAGGCAGTGATGTTGAAGCTGAGAGCAGAGGCCTAAAAGACAAGGAGGACTTGTGCGGGAGAGTGTTGGGACAGGGCAAGGGAGGAGGATGGCCTGTCAGAGGAGCTGAAAGAATGCCCTGGAGACTGGGGCCGCCGCGTAGGGACTGTAGGGTGGGGAAGACAAAACTTTTCCATTGAGGCTGGCGCTTTCTCTAGGTTTTTGGAGACTAAGCGTGGTGATTCAGAACGTGGCCTCTGGAGCCAGACTCTGTCAAATGGGTCCTGGCTCTGCCACCTACGGGCTGTGTGAACTTGGGCAAGTTACTGTGCCATTCTGTGTGTCAGTTTCCTGATCTGTAAAACGGGGATGGTTATCATACACACTCCATAGGTGAGTGTAAAGGTGAGAGGATATTTCATATCCGTAGAGTACTTAGAGCAGTGTCTGGCCTTTAGTAGGCGTTAGTAGTGGTTGATTAAAGAAATGGGTAAATGCATACCTAAGTATGAAAGGCTTGGAGGCTGTCCCTGGTGAAACGTGTGAACTTGAATGGATTACACCCAACTTTGTTTTGTTTCCTTTGCAGCTTGCAGTTGCTACTGACCGCATCTGCAGCACTGTGGAATTAGAAATAATCTCCCTCGACGAGGCTGCTCTTAGTAAAACCACCTAATGCTGTCCAAATTATCCCAGGGAAATAAAAGCCAGTAGTATAGTAGGGTTAGGCTTATTTAATATGTATTCTTTATATTGGTTTGTTTAGTGTTTGTTGGTAACCATTTTTTTTTTTTTTTTTTTGGCAAAGCTGCTCGGTTAAAAAAAGCAGATTAGCTATGAAAGGGTTCAGACCCAGGGAAAAGTAGAGAGTCGTGTAAGCAGAGCACGCCTTTCCTTGACTCTCTGTCGAGAGCTTTTGTGATTCCAGCTGCTCTCTGCCTCAGACGAGGTGCCCTCTGCGTGTGCAGTCATCTAAACAGTGCAGGGTCTGGGACCGTGGAGAATCCAAGGCAGTATAGTCATGCTTTGCTTAACGGTGGGGATAAGTTCTGAGGAGTGTGTCATGGTCAGGCAATCTCGAGACTGTGCCGACACCACGGAGTTCCTAAACCTGGATGGCAGAGCCTCCTACACACCTAGGCCATGTGGGACTAATCTGATGGGACCCCCGTTGTTGACTGAAACGTCCCGATGTAGGGCATGACTGTACTTCCCAACTCCAAGGGCACGGAAGTGTAGCCTGTGGGGCTTTGGAAAAGAACAGAGACGCTCAAGGCCTACTCTGGACCCACTGACTCAGAATCTACTGGGATAGTTCCCGGCTTTAAAGACCAGACGTAGTCCGCCTCTGCAGACATCTCATCAACGGTTTTTCACGCTGGGCTTTCCCTCATCTGAGAAAACAGGCCAAGAGATTGTGAGGCTCCATAGTTAGTGTTTTAATACATTTGGCGGGACTCAGTGTTTTTCACGTTCTGTGATACTGGGATCTGCATCTGCACTGTAATGTGTTAAACCTTGAAATCTTGTCCAAAAGTCATGTCATTACCTAGAGAATCCTTCTGTGAATTCCAGGCAGATTGCCATCTTTCTGCTTCCGCCTCCTCACCTTGACAATGGGGAGAATAATGGTAACCTACCTTTTGGATGTGAGGATTAAATGAGACAGTTGGTGCAAAGCAGTCGGCACAGGATCTGGCACAAAGTGCAGCCTTCAATCAATTATGATGACAGTAGTTTTGATTTCCCTCCAGTCGGAATATAGTTGAGTTGAAGTTAGTGGCTGTGTCACAGCTGTGTCTCAGGCTGGTGTCTGCCGCCCTGAGCTAAGCCATAAAATTCCCTGGAATAACTTTTCAAAAGCCTGTTAGCCTCTTGAGGCTCCTACACTTTTTTATTTTATTTTATTTTATTTTATTTTATTGCAGTAACAGTGGATCCTAAGATGATATAGCTTTCAGATGTACGTTGTAATATATTTTGAATTCTGTGTGTAGATTACATCGTGTTCACCACCCGAAAACTAATGATAGTCCGTCACCTCACATGTGAGCCTCATCGCCCCTTTGGCTCTCTCCCCTCCCCCCTCCCCCTATGGTAACCACCAATGCAATCTCCTTTGCTCTGTGCGCGTTTGTCGTTGTTTTTATCTTCTCCTTATGAGTGAGATCACACGGTGTTTGACTTTGTCCCTCTGATTTATTTCACTTCACATAATACCCTCAAGGTCCATCGAAGTTGTCACAAATGGGCGGATCTCATCATTTCTTAGGGCCGAGTGGCATTCCATTGTGTATACATACCACATCTTCTTTATCCATTCTTCCCTTGATGGGCACCTAGGTTGCTTCCAAGTTTTGGCTGTTGTGAATAATGCTGCAGTGAACCCAGGGGTGCATGTGTCTTTCTGCATTGGTGTTTTCAAGTTCTTTGGATGAATAGCCAGCAGTGGGCTAGCTGGATCCTACATATGGTAGATGTGTTCTTAGTTTTCTGAGGATACTCCATACTGCTTTCCATAGTGGCTGCACCAGTCTGCCCTCCCACCAGCAGTGCAGGAGAGTTCCCTTCTCTGCACATCCTCTCCGACACTTGTCTCTTGTCTTGTTAATTAGAGCCATTCTGACCAGAGTAAGGTGACATCTCCTTGTAGTTGTGATTTGCATTTCTCTGATCGCTAAGGATGTTGAGTCCCTTTCCATATGCCTGTTGGCCATCCGTATACCTTCTTTGGAGAAATCACTGCTCAGATCTTTTGCCCGCCTTTTCAATTGGGTTGTTGATTTTTTTTGCTGTTGAGATGTATGAGTTCTTTCTGTGTTTTGGATATTAACCCCTTATCCGATATACGGTTTGCAAGAATCTTCTCCCAGTTGTTAGGTTGTGTTTTGGTTTTGTGGATGGTTTCCTTTGCGGTGCAGAGGATGTTTTTTGACTTTGATGTAGTCCCGTTTGTTCATTTTGTATTTTGTTTCCCTTGCCCAGTCAGACGTGGTACTTGAAAATAGGCTGCTAAGACTGATGTCAAAGAGCACACTGCCTATGTTTGCTTGTAGACGTTGCATGGTTTCGGGTCTGACATTCAAGTGAAAGCCGAGGGAGGAGGCTGCAGTTCCCCGAGAGCGAGCGTAGCGGGGACCCTGCGTCCCTGTCAGCGCACCTTCCCACTGCGCGAAGGTCCGAAGCGTGTGGGCGGGGCCGCAGGAGTTCTCCCAGGAGGGTGTCCCCGTCGCTGTCCGCAGTCCACCGCCCGAGGGGGGGGGGCGGGGCAACGGCCGGGGAGCGTCTGGGCGGCGGCGCGCGCGCGCGAGGAGAGGAGAGGAGAGGAGCGCGCGGCTGCTGGGCCGCCGTCCTGGGAGGCGTGGGAGGCGTCGGCGAGCCGCGCCTGCCTGCCCAGAGCCGAGCCCGGCGGAGTCCGGCCGCGCTGTGCTGCTCTCTCCCGGGCCGGGCTCGTCCGTTCCCCCGGCGTCCGTGGACGCCGCTCCGCGTCCCCGCTGGGCACAGCAGCCCGGGCCCTCCACAGCCACGGCCGCTAGCCTGAGGAGGCCGTCCTTCAGCTCCCGCTCTTCCTGCTCGCCGGACACGGAGGACCAGGGCGCCTGCGAAGAGGATTCCATCTGAGAGAGGTACCTGGGGGGCGTGGGCCTGGGGGCTGGTGGGAGGCGAGCGTGTCCCTGAGGAATAGGCTTGTGCGCCAAGAGGTGCCCGTCAGGTCGCGGGACAGCTGTGCGGCGCGGGGAGCGAGGGGGGTCTCTTCGTGCGCTTGAGGCGTTCGTGGAACGGGCGGTGTGTGCCGGGCACGGGGCCAGCCTGGGCGTGCGGTGCCCGGGAGTCGGGCGCTGAAGCGCCACCCGTGGTCTCGGCTTCTTGGAAGGACAGACGCGAAGTCGATAAGGACACTGGTCTCGAGGCGTTCTGAGGAGTGCGGGTCTCCCTCTTTTCGAGGCTACGTTCCGTTGGGGTTTTCACGAAGCCTGTTGTGGGCCTGAAGCTCAGGCCGGTTCAGGGGAAGTGGCCTGTCGAGGGCCACGTAATATTTGTGTGCAGAGGCCAGTGCTTTCCAAAGCCCTTGACTGTGCAGAAGTCTACCTGTTAGGGGTGCAGTGGGGGCTGTCCGGGGAGCGTTGTGAGCACAGGTATGTGCCCCACACTTGAAAGTCTGGCAAAGAAAGCGTGAGGCTGGAGGGTGCTCCGTTCGTTCCCTCCTTGCACAGAAAGTCTGGAGAGTTGACTTTGGGACAAGTCCTTCCTTTCCTCTGGTCGGTGCGTGTTCGGTGGCCTGGACACTTGGTGAGCAAGACTGACAGGGTGTTTGACGTACTGGACCTCACAGCCTGGTTGGAAAGGACAGACAGGCAGCAACCAATTACCTAGGAGATACGTAAAGGCACTTTCGTGTTGAGTGTTGAGAAATACGGCATTTTACTGTTAGACTTTGTGACTTAGGCAGTGATGTTGAAGCTGAGAGCAGAGGCCTAAAAGACAAGGAGGACTTGTGCGGGAGAGTGTTGGGACAGGGCAAGGGAGGAGGATGGCCTGTCAGAGGAGCTGAAAGAATGCCCTGGAGACTGGGGCCGCCGCGTAGGGACTGTAGGGTGGGGAAGACAAAACTTTTCCATTGAGGCTGGCGCTTTCTCTAGGTTTTTGGAGACTAAGCGTGGTGATTCAGAACGTGGCCTCTGGAGCCAGACTCTGTCAAATGGGTCCTGGCTCTGCCACCTACGGGCTGTGTGAACTTGGGCAAGTTACTGTGCCATTCTGTGTGTCAGTTTCCTGATCTGTAAAACGGGGATGGTTATCATACACACTCCATAGGTGAGTGTAAAGGTGAGAGGATATTTCATATCCGTAGAGTACTTAGAGCAGTGTCTGGCCTTTAGTAGGCGTTAGTAGTGGTTGATTAAAGAAATGGGTAAATGCATACCTAAGTATGAAAGGCTTGGAGGCTGTCCCTGGTGAAACGTGTGAACTTGAATGGATTACACCCAACTTTGTTTTGTTTCCTTTGCAGCTTGCCGTTGCTACTGACCGCATCTGCAGCACTGTGGAATTAGAAATAATCTCCCTCGACGAGGCTGCTCTTAGTAAAACCACCTAATGCTGTCCAAATTATCCCAGGGAAATAAAAGCCAGTAGTATAGTAGGGTTAGGCTTATTTAATATGTATTCTTTATATTGGTTTGTTTAGTGTTTGTTGGTAACCTTTTTTTTTTTTTTTTTTTTGGCAAAGCTGCTCGGTTAAAAAAAGCAGATTAGCTATGAAAGGGTTCAGACCCAGGGAAAAGTAGAGAGTCGTGTAAGCAGAGCACGCCTTTCCTTGACTCTCTGTCGAGAGCTTTTGTGATTCCAGCTGCTCTCTGCCTCAGACGAGGTGCCCTCTGCGTGTGCAGTCATCTAAACAGTGCAGGGTCTGGGACCGTGGAGAATCCAAGGCAGTATAGTCATGCTTTGCTTAACGGTGGGGATAAGTTCTGAGGAGTGTGTCATGGTCAGGCAATCTCGAGACTGTGCCGACACCACGGAGTTCCTAAACCTGGATGGCAGAGCCTCCTACACACCTAGGCCATGTGGGACTAATCTGATGGGACCCCCGTTGTTGACTGAAACGTCCCGATGTAGGGCATGACTGTACTTCCCAACTCCAAGGGCACGGAAGTGTAGCCTGTGGGGCTTTGGAAAAGAACAGAGACGCTCAAGGCCTAGTCTGGACCCACTGACTCAGAATCTACTGGGATAGTTCCCGGCTTTAAAGACCAGACGTAGTCCGCCTCTGCAGACATCTCATCAACGGTTTTTCACGCTGGGCTTTCCCTCATCTGAGAAAACAGGCCAAGAGATTGTGAGGCTCCATAGTTAGTGTTTTAATACATTTGGCGGGACTCAGTGTTTTTCACGTTCTGTGATACTGGGATCTGCATCTGCACTGTAATGTGTTAAACCTGGAAATCTTGTCCAAAAGTCATGTCATTACCTAGAGAATCCTTCTGTGAATTCCAGGCAGATTGCCATCTTTCTGCTTCCGCCTCCTCACCTTGACAATGGGGAGAATAATGGTAACCTACCTTTTGGATGTGAGGATTAAATGAGACAGTTGGTGCAAAGCAGTCGGCACAGGATCTGGCACAAAGTGCAGCCTTCAATCAATTATGATGACAGTAGTTTTGATTTCCCTCCAGTCGGAATATAGTTGAGTTGAAGTTAGTGGCTGTGTCACAGCTGTGTCTCAGGCTGGTGTCTGCCGCCCTGAGCTAAGCCATAAAATTCCCTGGAATAACTTTTCAAAAGCCTGTTAGCCTCTTGAGGCTCCTACACTTTATTTTATTTTATTTTATTTTATTTTATTTTATTGCAGTAACAGTGGATCCTAAGATGATATAGCTTTCAGATGTACGTTGTAATATATTTTGAATTCTGTGTGTAGATTACATCGTGTTCACCACCCGAAAACTAATGATAGTCCGTCACCTCACATGTGAGCCTCATCGCCCCTTTGGCTCTCTCCCCTCCCCCCTCCCCCTATGGTAACCACCAATGCAATCTCCTTTGCTCTGTGCGCGTTTGTCGTTGTTTTTATCTTCTCCTTATGAGTGAGATCACACGGTGTTTGACTTTGTCCCTCTGATTTATTTCACTTCACATGATACCCTCAAGGTCCATCGAAGTTGTCACAAATGGGCGGATCTCATCATTTCTTAGGGCCGAGTGGCATTCCATTGTGTATACATACCACATCTTCTTTATCCACTCTTCCCTTGATGGGCACCTAGGTTGCTTCCAAGTTTTGGCTGTTGTGAATAATGCTGCAGTGAACCCAGGGGTGCATGTGTCTTTCTGCATTGGTGTTTTCAAGTTCTTTGGATGAATAGCCAGCAGTGGGCTAGCTGGATCCTACATATGGTAGATGTGTTCTTAGTTTTCTGAGGATACTCCATACTGCTTTCCATAGTGGCTGCACCAGTCTGCCCTCCCACCAGCAGTGCAGGAGAGTTCCCTTCTCTGCACATCCTCTCCGACACTTGTCTCTTGTCTTGTTAATTAGAGCCATTCTGACCAGAGTAAGGTGACATCTCCTTGTAGTTGTGATTTGCATTTCTCTGATCGCTAAGGATGTTGAGTCCTTTCCATATGCCTGTTGGCCATCCGTATACCTTCTTTGGAGAAATCACTGCTCAGATCTTTTGCCCGCCTTTTCAATTGGGTTGTTGATTTTTTTTGCTGTTGAGGTGTATGAGTACTTTCTGTGTTTTGGATATTAACCCCTTATCCGATATACGGTTTGCAAGAATCTTCTCCCAGTTGTTAGGTTGTGTTTTGGTTTTGTGGATGGTTTCCTTTGCGGTGCAGAGGATGTTTTTTGACTTTGATGTAGTCCCGTTTGTTCATTTTGTATTTTGTTTCCCTTGCCCAGTCAGACGTGGTACTTGAAAATAGGCTGCTAAGACTGATGTCAAAGAGCACACTGCCTATGTTTGCTTGTAGACGTTGCATGGTTTCGGGTCTGACATTCAAGTGAAAGCCGAGGGAGGAGGCTGCAGTTCCCCGAGAGCGAGCGTAGCGGGGACCCTGCGTCCCTGTCAGCGCACCTTCCCACTGCGCGAAGGTCCGAAGCGTGTGGGCGGGGCCGCAGGAGTTCTCCCAGGAGGGTGTCCCCGTCGCTGTCCGCAGTCCACCGCCCGAGGGGGGGGGGCGGGGCAACGGCCGGGCAGCGTCTGGGCGGCGGCGCGCGCGCGCGAGGAGAGGAGAGGAGAGGAGCGCGCGGCTGCTGGGCCGCCGTCCTGGGAGGCGTGGGAGGCGTCGGCGAGCCGCGCCTGCCTGCCCAGAGCCGAGCCCGGCGGAGTCCGGCCGCGCTGTGCTGCTCTCTCCCGGGCCGGGCTCGTCCGTTCCCCCGGCGTCCGTGGACGCCGCTCCGCGTCCCCGCTGGGCACAGCAGCCCGGGCCCTCCACAGCCACGGCCGCTAGCCTGAGGAGGCCGTCCTTCAGCTCCCGCTCTTCCTGCTCGCCGGACACGGAGGACCAGGGCGCCTGCGAAGAGGATTCCATCTGAGAGAGGTACCTGGGGGGCGTGGGCCTGGGGGCTGGTGGGAGGCGAGCGTGTCCCCGAGGAATAGGCTTGTGCGCCGAGAGGTGCCCGTCAGGTCGCGGGACAGCTGTGTGGCGCGGGGAGCGAGGGGGGTCTCTTCGTGCGCTTGAGGCGTTCGTGGAACGGGCGGTGTGTGCCGGGCACGGGGCCAGCCTGGGCGTGCGGTGCCCGGGAGTCGGGCGCTGAAGCGCCACCCGTGGTCTCGGCTTCTTGGAAGGACAGACGCGAAGTCGATAAGGACACTGGTCTCGAGGCGTTCTGAGGAGTGCGGGTCTCCCTCTTTTCGAGGCTACGTTCCGTTGGGGTTTTCACGAAGCCTGTTGTGGGCCTGAAGCTCAGGCCGGTTCAGGGGAAGTGGCCTGTCGAGGGCCACGTAATATTTGTGTGCAGAGGCCAGTGCTTTCCAAAGCCCTTGACTGTGCAGAAGTCTACCTGTTAGGGGTGCAGTGGGGGCTGTCCGGGGAGCGTTGTGAGCACAGGTATGTGCCCCACACTTGAAAGTCTGGCAAAGAAAGCGTGAGGCTGGAGGGTGCTCCGTTCGTTCCCTCCTTGCACAGAAAGTCTGGAGAGTTGACTTTGGGACAAGTCCTTCCTTTCCTCTGGTCGGTGCGTGTTCGGTGGCCTGGACACTTGGTGAGCAAGACTGACAGGGTGTTTGACGTACTGGACCTCACAGCCTGGTTGGAAAGGACAGACAGGCAGCAACCAATTACCTAGGAGATACGTAAAGGCACTTTCGTGTTGAGTGTTGAGAAATACGGCATTTTACTGTTAGACTTTGTGACTTAGGCAGTGATGTTGAAGCTGAGAGCAGAGGCCTAAAAGACAAGGAGGACTTGTGCGGGAGAGTGTTGGGACAGGGCAAGGGAGGAGGATGGCCTGTCAGAGGAGCTGAAAGAATGCCCTGGAGACTGGGGCCGCCGCGTAGGGACTGTAGGGTGGGGAAGACAAAACTTTTCCATTGAGGCTGGCGCTTTCTCTAGGTTTTTGGAGACTAAGCGTGGTGATTCAGAACGTGGCCTCTGGAGCCAGACTCTGTCAAATGGGTCCTGGCTCTGCCACCTACGGGCTGTGTGAACTTGGGCAAGTTACTGTGCCATTCTGTGTGTCAGTTTCCTGATCTGTAAAACGGGGATGGTTATCATACACACTCCATAGGTGAGTGTAAAGGTGAGAGGATATTTCATATCCGTAGAGTACTTAGAGCAGTGTCTGGCCTTTAGTAGGCGTTAGTAGTGGTTGATTAAAGAAATGGGTAAATGCATACCTAAGTATGAAAGGCTTGGAGGCTGTCCCTGGTGAAACGTGTGAACTTGAATGGATTACACCCAACTTTGTTTTGTTTCCTTTGCAGCTTGCAGTTGCTACTGACCGCATCTGCAGCACTGTGGAATTAGAAATAATCTCCCTCGACGAGGCTGCTCTTAGTAAAACCACCTAATGCTGTCCAAATTATCCCAGGGAAATAAAAGCCAGTAGTATAGTAGGGTTAGGCTTATTTAATATGTATTCTTTATATTGGTTTGTTTAGTGTTTGTTGGTAACCTTTTTTTTTTTTTTTTTTTTGGCAAAGCTGCTCGGTTAAAAAAAGCAGATTAGCTATGAAAGGGTTCAGACCCAGGGAAAAGTAGAGAGTCGTGTAAGCAGAGCACGCCTTTCCTTGACTCTCTGTCGAGAGCTTTTGTGATTCCAGCTGCTCTCTGCCTCAGACGAGGTGCCCTCTGCGTGTGCAGTCATCTAAACAGTGCAGGGTCTGGGACCGTGGAGAATCCAAGGCAGTATAGTCATGCTTTGCTTAACGGTGGGGATAAGTTCTGAGGAGTGTGTCATGGTCAGGCAATCTCGAGACTGTGCCGACACCACGGAGTTCCTAAACCTGGATGGCAGAGCCTCCTACACACCTAGGCCATGTGGGACTAATCTGATGGGACCCCCGTTGTTGACTGAAACGTCCCGATGTAGGGCATGACTGTACTTCCCAACTCCAAGGGCACGGAAGTGTAGCCTGTGGGGCTTTGGAAAAGAACAGAGACGCTCAAGGCCTACTCTGGACCCACTGACTCAGAATCTACTGGGATAGTTCCCGGCTTTAAAGACCAGACGTAGTCCGCCTCTGCAGACATCTCATCAACGGTTTTTCACGCTGGGCTTTCCCTCATCTGAGAAAACAGGCCAAGAGATTGTGAGGCTCCATAGTTAGTGTTTTAATACATTTGGCGGGACTCAGTGTTTTTCAGGTTCTGTGATACTGGGATCTGCATCTGCACTGTAATGTGTTAAACCTTGAAATCTTGTCCAAAAGTCATGTCATTACCTAGAGAATCCTTCTGTGAATTCCAGGCAGATTGCCATCTTTCTGCTTCCGCCTCCTCACCTTGCCAATGGGGAGAATAACGGTAACCTACCTTTTGGATGTGAGGATTAAATGAGACAGTTGGTGCAAAGCAGTCGGCACAGGATCTGGCACAAAGTGCAGCCTTCAATCAATTATGATGACAGTAGTTTTGATTTCCCTCCAGTCGGAATATAGTTGAGTTGAAGTTAGTGGCTGTGTCACAGCTGTGTCTCAGGCTGGTGTCTGCCGCCCTGAGCTAAGCCATAAAATTCCCTGGAATAACTTTTCAAAAGCCTGTTAGCCTCTTGAGGCTCCTACACTTTTTTATTTTATTTTATTTTATTTTATTTTATTGCAGTAACAGTGGATCCTAAGATGATATAGCTTTCAGATGTACGTTGTAATATATTTTGAATTCTGTGTGTAGATTACATCGTGTTCACCACCCGAAAACTAATGATAGTCCGTCACCTCACATGTGAGCCTCATCGCCCCTTTGGCTCTCTCCCCTCCCCCCTCCCCCTATGGTAACCACCAATGCAATCTCCTTTGCTCTGTGCGCGTTTGTCGTTGTTTTTATCTTCTCCTTATGAGTGAGATCACACGGTGTTTGACTTTGTCCCTCTGATTTATTTCACTTCACATGATACCCTCAAGGTCCATCGAAGTTGTCACAAATGGGCGGATCTCATCATTTCTTAGGGCCGAGTGGCATTCCATTGTGTATACATACCACATCTTCTTTATCCATTCTTCCCTTGATGGGCACCTAGGTTGCTTCCAAGTTTTGGCTGTTGTGAATAATGCTGCAGTGAACCCAGGGGTGCATGTGTCTTTCTGCATTGGTGTTTTCAAGTTCTTTGGATGAATAGCCAGCAGTGGGCTAGCTGGATCCTACATATGGTAGATGTGTTCTTAGTTTTCTGAGGATACTCCATACTGCTTTCCATAGTGGCTGCACCAGTCTGCCCTCCCACCAGCAGTGCAGGAGAGTTCCCTTCTCTGCACATCCTCTCCGACACTTGTCTCTTGTCTTGTTAATTAGAGCCATTCTGACCAGAGTAAGGTGACATCTCCTTGTAGTTGTGATTTGCATTTCTCTGATCGCTAAGGATGTTGAGTCCCTTTCCATATGCCTGTTGGCCATCCGTATACCTTCTTTGGAGAAATCACTGCTCAGATCTTTTGCCCGCCTTTTCAATTGGGTTGTTGATTTTTTTTGCTGTTGAGATGTATGAGTTCTTTCTGTGTTTTGGATATTAACCCCTTATCCGATATACGGTTTGCAAGAATCTTCTCCCAGTTGTTAGGTTGTGTTTTGGTTTTGTGGATGGTTTCCTTTGCGGTGCAGAGGATGTTTTTTGACTTTGATGTAGTCCCGTTTGTTCATTTTGTATTTTGTTTCCCTTGCCCAGTCAGACGTGGTACTTGAAAATAGGCTGCTAAGACTGATGTCAAAGAGCACACTGCCTATGTTTGCTTGTAGACGTTGCATGGTTTCGGGTCTGACATTCAAGTGAAAGCCGAGGGAGGAGGCTGCAGTTCCCCGAGAGCCAGCGTAGCGGGGACCCTGCGTCCCTGTCAGCGCACCTTCCCGCTGCGCGAAGGTCCGAAGCGTGTGGGCGGGGCCGCAGGAGTTCTCCCAGGAGGGTGTCCCCGTCGCTGTCCGCAGTCCACCGCCGGAGGGGGGGGGCGGGGCAACGGCCGGGCAGCGTCTGGGCGGCGGCGCGCGCGCGCGAGGAGAGGAGAGGAGAGGAGCGCGCGGCTGCTGGGCCGCCGTCCTGGGAGGCGTGGGAGGCGTCGGCAAGCCGCGCCTGCCTGCCCAGAGCCGAGCCCGGCGGAGTCCGGCCGCGCTGTGCTGCTCTCTCCCGGGCCGGGCTCGTCCGTTCCCCCGGCGTCCGTGGACGCCGCTCCGCGTCCCCGCTGGGCACAGCAGCCCGGGCCCTCCACAGCCACGGCCGCTAGCCTGAGGAGGCCGTCCTTCAGCTCCCGCTCTTCCTGCTCGCCGGACACGGAGGACCAGGGCGCCTGCGAAGAGGATTCCATCTGAGAGAGGTACCTGGGGGGCGTGGGCCTGGGGGCTGGTGGGAGGCGAGCGTGTCCCTGAGGAATAGGCTTGTGCGCCAAGAGGTGCCCGTCAGGTCGCGGGACAGCTGTGCGGCGCGGGGAGCGAGGGGGGTCTCTTCGTGCGCTTGAGGCGTTCGTGGAACGGGCGGTGTGTGCCGGGCACGGGGCCAGCCTGGGCGTGCGGTGCCCGGGAGTCGGGCGCTGAAGCGCCACCCGTGGTCTCGGCTTCTTGGAAGGACAGACGCGAAGTCGATAAGGACACTGGTCTCGAGGCGTTCTGAGGAGTGCGGGTCTCCCTCTTTTCGAGGCTACGTTCCGTTGGGGTTTTCACGAAGCCTGTTGTGGGCCTGAAGCTCAGGCCGGTTCAGGGGAAGTGGCCTGTCGAGGGCCACGTAATATTTGTGTGCAGAGGCCAGTGCTTTCCAAAGCCCTTGACTGTGCAGAAGTCTACCTGTTAGGGGTGCAGTGGGGGCTGTCCGGGGAGCGTTGTGAGCACAGGTATGTGCCCCACACTTGAAAGTCTGGCAAAGAAAGCGTGAGGCTGGAGGGTGCTCCGTTCGTTCCCTCCTTGCACAGAAAGTCTGGAGAGTTGACTTTGGGACAAGTCCTTCCTTTCCTCTGGTCGGTGCGTGTTCGGTGGCCTGGACACTTGGTGAGCAAGACTGACAGGGTGTTTGACGTACTGGACCTCACAGCCTGGTTGGAAAGGACAGACAGGCAGCAACCAATTACCTAGGAGATACGTAAAGGCACCTTCGTGTTGAGTGTTGAGAAATACGGCATTTTACTGTTAGACTTTGTGACTTAGGCAGTGATGTTGAAGCTGAGAGCAGAGGCCTAAAAGACAAGGAGGACTTGTGCGGGAGAGTGTTGGGACAGGGCAAGGGAGGAGGATGGCCTGTCAGAGGAGCTGAAAGAATGCCCTGGAGACTGGGGCCGCCGCGTAGGGACTGTAGGGTGGGGAAGACAAAACTTTTCCATTGAGGCTGGCGCTTTCTCTAGGTTTTTGGAGACTAAGCGTGGTGATTCAGAACGTGGCCTCTGGAGCCAGACTCTGTCAAATGGGTCCTGGCTCTGCCACCTACGGGCTGTGTGAACTTGGGCAAGTTACTGTGCCATTCTGTGTGTCAGTTTCCTGATCTGTAAAACGGGGATGGTTATCATACACACTCCATAGGTGAGTGTAAAGGTGAGAGGATATTTCATATCCGTAGAGTACTTAGAGCAGTGTCTGGCCTTTAGTAGGCGTTAGTAGTGGTTGATTAAAGAAATGGGTAAATGCATACCTAAGTATGAAAGGCTTGGAGGCTGTCCCTGGTGAAACGTGTGAACTTGAATGGATTACACCCAACTTTGTTTTGTTTCCTTTGCAGCTTGCAGTTGCTACTGACCGCATCTGCAGCACTGTGGAATTAGAAATAATCTCCCTCGACGAGGCTGCTCTTAGTAAAACCACCTAATGCTGTCCAAATTATCCCAGGGAAATAAAAGCCAGTAGTATAGTAGGGTTAGGCTTATTTAATATGTATTCTTTATATTGGTTTGTTTAGTGTTTGTTGGTAACCTTTTTTTTTTTTTTTTTTTTGGCAAAGCTGCTCGGTTAAAAAAAGCAGATTAGCTATGAAAGGGTTCAGACCCAGGGAAAAGTAGAGAGTCGTGTAAGCAGAGCACGCCTTTCCTTGACTCTCTGTCGAGAGCTTTTGTGATTCCAGCTGCTCTCTGCCTCAGACGAGGTGCCCTCTGCGTGTGCAGTCATCTAAACAGTGCAGGGTCTGGGACCGTGGAGAATCCAAGGCAGTATAGTCATGCTTTGCTTAACGGTGGGGATAAGTTCTGAGGAGTGTGTCATGGTCAGGCAATCTCGAGACAGTGCCGACACCACGGAGTTCCTAAACCTGGATGGCAGAGCCTCCTACACACCTAGGCCATGTGGGACTAATCTGATGGGACCCCCGTTGTTGACTGAAACGTCCCGATGTAGGGCATGACTGTACTTCCCAACTCCAAGGGCACGGAAGTGTAGCCTGTGGGGCTTTGGAAAAGAACAGAGACGCTCAAGGCCTAGTCTGGACCCACTGACTCAGAATCTACTGGGATAGTTCCCGGCTTTAAAGACCAGACGTAGTCCGCCTCTGCAGACATCTCATCAACGGTTTTTCACGCTGGGCTTTCCCTCATCTGAGAAAACAGGCCAAGAGATTGTGAGGCTCCATAGTTAGTGTTTTAATACATTTGGCGGGACTCAGTGTTTTTCACGTTCTGTGATACTGGGATCTGCATCTGCACTGTAATGTGTTAAACCTTGAAATCTTGTCCAAAAGTCATGTCATTACCTAGAGAATCCTTCTGTGAATTCCAGGCAGATTGCCATCTTTCTGCTTCCGCCTCCTCACCTTGACAATGGGGAGAATAACGGTAACCTACCTTTTGGATGTGAGGATTAAATGAGACAGTTGGTGCAAAGCAGTCGGCACAGGATCTGGCACAAAGTGCAGCCTTCAATCAATTATGATGACAGTAGTTTTGATTTCCCTCCAGTCGGAATATAGTTGAGTTGAAGTTAGTGGCTGTGTCACAGCTGTGTCTCAGGCTGGTGTCTGCCGCCCTGAGCTAAGCCATAAAATTCCCTGGAATAACTTTTCAAAAGCCTGTTAGCCTCTTGAGGCTCCTACACTTTTTTATTTTATTTTATTTTATTTTATTTTATTGCAGTAACAGTGGATCCTAAGATGATATAGCTTTCAGATGTACGTTGTAATATATTTTGAATTCTGTGTGTAGATTACATCGTGTTCACCACCCGAAAACTAATGATAGTCCGTCACCTCACATGTGAGCCTCATCGCCCCTTTGGCTCTCTCCCCTCCCCCCTCCCCCTATGGTAACCACCAATGCAATCTCCTTTGCTCTGTGCGCGTTTGTCGTTGTTTTTATCTTCTCCTTATGAGTGAGATCACACGGTGTTTGACTTTGTCCCTCTGATTTATTTCACTTCACATGATACCCTCAAGGTCCATCGAAGTTGTCACAAATGGGCGGATCTCATCATTTCTTAGGGCCGAGTGGCATTCCATTGTGTATACATACCACATCTTCTTTATCCATTCTTCCCTTGATGGGCACCTAGGTTGCTTCCAAGTTTTGGCTGTTGTGAATAATGCTGCAGTGAACCCAGGGGTGCATGTGTCTTTCTGCATTGGTGTTTTCAAGTTCTTTGGATGAATAGCCAGCAGTGGGCTAGCTGGATCCTACATATGGTAGATGTGTTCTTAGTTTTCTGAGGATACTCCATACTGCTTTCCATAGTGGCTGCACCAGTCTGCCCTCCCACCAGCAGTGCAGGAGAGTTCCCTTCTCTGCACATCCTCTCCGACACTTGTCTCTTGTCTTGTTAATTAGAGCCATTCTGACCAGAGTAAGGTGACATCTCCTTGTAGTTGTGATTTGCATTTCTCTGATCGCTAAGGATGTTGAGTCCCTTTCCATATGCCTGTTGGCCATCCGTATACCTTCTTTGGAGAAATCACTGCTCAGATCTTTTGCCCGCCTTTTCAATTGGGTTGTTGATTTTTTTTGCTGTTGAGATGTATGAGTTCTTTCTGTGTTTTGGATATTAACCCCTTATCCGATATACGGTTTGCAAGAATCTTCTCCCAGTTGTTAGGTTGTGTTTTGGTTTTGTGGATGGTTTCCTTTGCGGTGCAGAGGATGTTTTTTGACTTTGATGTAGTCCCGTTTGTTCATTTTGTATTTTGTTTCCCTTGCCCAGTCAGACGTGGTACTTGAAAATAGGCTGCTAAGACTGATGTCAAAGAGCACACTGCCTATGTTTGCTTGTAGACGTTGCATGGTTTCGGGTCTGACATTCAAGTGAAAGCCGAGGGAGGAGGCTGCAGTTCCCCGAGAGCGAGCGTAGCGGGGACCCTGCGTCCCTGTCAGCGCACCTTCCCGCTGCGCGAAGGTCCGAAGCGTGTGGGCGGGGCCGCAGGAGTTCTCCCAGGAGGGTGTCCCCGTCGCTGTCCGCAGTCCACCGCCGGAGGAGGGGGGCGGGGCAACGGCCGGACAGCGTCCGGGGGCGGCGGCGCGCGCGCGCGAGGAGAGGAGAGGAGAGGAGCGCGCGGCTGCTGGGCCGCCGTCCTGGGAGGCGTGGGAGGCGTCGGCGAGCCGCGCCTGCCTGCCCAGAGCCGAGCCCGGCGGAGTCCGGCCGCGCTGTGCTGCTCTCTCCCGGGCCGGGCTCGTCCGTTCCCCCGGCGTCCGTGGACGCCGCTCCGCGTCCCCGCTGGGCACAGCAGCCCGGGCCCTCCACAGCCACGGCCGCTAGCCTGAGGAGGCCGTCCTTCAGCTCCCGCTCTTCCTGCTCGCCGGACACGGAGGACCAGGGCGCCTGCGAAGAGGATTCCATCTGAGAGAGGTACCTGGGGGGCGTGGGCCTGGGGGCTGGTGGGAGGCGAGCGTGTCCCCGAGGAATAGGCTTGTGCGCCAAGAGGTGCCCGTCAGGTCGCGGGACAGCTGTGCGGCGCGGGGAGCGAGGGGGGTCTCTTCGTGCGCTTGAGGCGTTCGTGGAACGGGCGGTGTGTGCCGGGCACGGGGCCAGCCTGGGCGTGCGGTGCCCGGGAGTCGGGCGCTGAAGCGCCACCCGTGGTCTCGGCTTCTTGGAAGGACAGACGCGAAGTCGATAAGGACACTGGTCTCGAGGCGTTCTGAGGAGTGCGGGTCTCCCTCTTTTCAAGGCTACGTTCCGTTGGGGTTTTCACGAAGCCTGTTGTGGGCCTGAAGCTCAGGCCGGTTCAGGGGAAGTGGCCTGTCGAGGGCCACGTAATATTTGTGTGCAGAGGCCAGTGCTTTCCAAAGCCCTTGACTGTGCAGAAGTCTACCTGTTAGGGGTGCAGTGGGGGCTGTCCGGGGAGCGTTGTGAGCACAGGTATGTGCCCCACACTTGAAAGTCTGGCAAAGAAAGCGTGAGGCTGGAGGGTGCTCCGTTCGTTCCCTCCTTGCACAGAAAGTCTGGAGAGTTGACTTTGGGACAAGTCCTTCCTTTCCTCTGGTCGGTGCGTGTTCGGTGGCCTGGACACTTGGTGAGCAAGACTGACAGGGTGTTTGACGTACTGGACCTCACAGCCTGGTTGGAAAGGACAGACAGGCAGCAACCAATTACCTAGGAGATACGTAAAGGCACTTTCGTGTTGAGTGTTGAGAAATACGGCATTTTACTGTTAGACTTTGTGACTTAGGCAGTGATGTTGAAGCTGAGAGCAGAGGCCTAAAAGACAAGGAGGACTTGTGCGGGAGAGTGTTGGGACAGGGCAAGGGAGGAGGATGGCCTGTCAGAGGAGCTGAAAGAATGCCCTGGAGACTGGGGCCGCCGCGTAGGGACTGTAGGGTGGGGAAGACAAAACTTTTCCATTGAGGCTGGCGCTTTCTCTAGGTTTTTGGAGACTAAGCGTGGTGATTCAGAACGTGGCCTCTGGAGCCAGACTCTGTCAAATGGGTCCTGGCTCTGCCACCTACGGGCTGTGTGAACTTGGGCAAGTTACTGTGCCATTCTGTGTGTCAGTTTCCTGATCTGTAAAACGGGGATGGTTATCATACACACTCCATAGGTGAGTGTAAAGGTGAGAGGATATTTCATATCCGTAGAGTACTTAGAGCAGTGTCTGGCCTTTAGTAGGCGTTAGTAGTGGTTGATTAAAGAAATGGGTAAATGCATACCTAAGTATGAAAGGCTTGGAGGCTGTCCCTGGTGAAACGTGTGAACTTGAATGGATTACACCCAACTTTGTTTTGTTTCCTTTGCAGCTTGCAGTTGCTACTGACCGCATCTGCAGCACTGTGGAATTAGAAATAATCTCCCTCGACGAGGCTGCTCTTAGTAAAACCACCTAATGCTGTCCAAATTATCCCAGGGAAATAAAAGCCAGTAGTATAGTAGGGTTAGGCTTATTTAATATGTATTCTTTATATTGGTTTGTTTAGTGTTTGTTGGTAACCATTTTTTTTTTTTTTTTTTTGGCAAAGCTGCTCGGTTAAAAAAAGCAGATTAGCTATGAAAGGGTTCAGACCCAGGGAAAAGTAGAGAGTCGTGTAAGCAGAGCACGCCTTTCCTTGACTCTCTGTCGAGAGCTTTTGTGATTCCAGCTGCTCTCTGCCTCAGACGAGGTGCCCTCTGCGTGTGCAGTCATCTAAACAGTGCAGGGTCTGGGACCGTGGAGAATCCAAGGCAGTATAGTCATGCTTTGCTTAACGGTGGGGATAAGTTCTGAGGAGTGTGTCATGGTCAGGCAATCTCGAGACTGTGCCGACACCACGGAGTTCCTAAACCTGGATGGCAGAGCCTCCTACACACCTAGGCCATGTGGGACTAATCTGATGGGACCCCCGTTGTTGACTGAAACGTCCCGATGTAGGGCATGACTGTACTTCCCAACTCCAAGGGCACGGAAGTGTAGCCTGTGGGGCTTTGGAAAAGAACAGAGACGCTCAAGGCCTACTCTGGACCCACTGACTCAGAATCTACTGGGATAGTTCCCGGCTTTAAAGACCAGACGTAGTCCGCCTCTGCAGACATCTCATCAACGGTTTTTCACGCTGGGCTTTCCCTCATCTGAGAAAACAGGCCAAGAGATTGTGAGGCTCCATAGTTAGTGTTTTAATACATTTGGCGGGACTCAGTGTTTTTCAGGTTCTGTGATACTGGGATCTGCATCTGCACTGTAATGTGTTAAACCTTGAAATCTTGTCCAAAAGTCATGTCATTACCTAGAGAATCCTTCTGTGAATTCCAGGCAGATTGCCATCTTTCTGCTTCCGCCTCCTCACCTTGCCAATGGGGAGAATAACGGTAACCTACCTTTTGGATGTGAGGATTAAATGAGACAGTTGGTGCAAAGCAGTCGGCACAGGATCTGGCACAAAGTGCAGCCTTCAATCAATTATGATGACAGTAGTTTTGATTTCCCTCCAGTCGGAATATAGTTGAGTTGAAGTTAGTGGCTGTGTCACAGCTGTGTCTCAGGCTGGTGTCTGCCGCCCTGAGCTAAGCCATAAAATTCCCTGGAATAACTTTTCAAAAGCCTGTTAGCCTCTTGAGGCTCCTACACTTTTTTATTTTATTTTATTTTATTTTATTTTATTGCAGTAACAGTGGATCCTAAGATGATATAGCTTTCAGATGTACGTTGTAATATATTTTGAATTCTGTGTGTAGATTACATCGTGTTCACCACCCGAAAACTAATGATAGTCCGTCACCTCACATGTGAGCCTCATCGCCCCTTTGGCTCTCTCCCCTCCCCCCTCCCCCTATGGTAACCACCAATGCAATCTCCTTTGCTCTGTGCGCGTTTGTCGTTGTTTTTATCTTCTCCTTATGAGTGAGATCACACGGTGTTTGACTTTGTCCCTCTGATTTATTTCACTTCACATGATACCCTCAAGGTCCATCGAAGTTGTCACAAATGGGCGGATCTCATCATTTCTTAGGGCCGAGTGGCATTCCATTGTGTATACATACCACATCTTCTTTATCCATTCTTCCCTTGATGGGCACCTAGGTTGCTTCCAAGTTTTGGCTGTTGTGAATAATGCTGCAGTGAACCCAGGGGTGCATGTGTCTTTCTGCATTGGTGTTTTCAAGTTCTTTGGATGAATAGCCAGCAGTGGGCTAGCTGGATCCTACATATGGTAGATGTGTTCTTAGTTTTCTGAGGATACTCCATACTGCTTTCCATAGTGGCTGCACCAGTCTGCCCTCCCACCAGCAGTGCAGGAGAGTTCCCTTCTCTGCACATCCTCTCCGACACTTGTCTCTTGTCTTGTTAATTAGAGCCATTCTGACCAGAGTAAGGTGACATCTCCTTGTAGTTGTGATTTGCATTTCTCTGATCGCTAAGGATGTTGAGTCCCTTTCCATATGCCTGTTGGCCATCCGTATACCTTCTTTGGAGAAATCACTGCTCAGATCTTTTGCCCGCCTTTTCAATTGGGTTGTTGATTTTTTTTGCTGTTGAGATGTATGAGTTCTTTCTGTGTTTTGGATATTAACCCCTTATCCGATATACGGTTTGCAAGAATCTTCTCCCAGTTGTTAGGTTGTGTTTTGGTTTTGTGGATGGTTTCCTTTGCGGTGCAGAGGATGTTTTTTGACTTTGATGTAGTCCCGTTTGTTCATTTTGTATTTTGTTTCCCTTGCCCAGTCAGACGTGGTACTTGAAAATAGGCTGCTAAGACTGATGTCAAAGAGCACACTGCCTATGTTTGCTTGTAGACGTTGCATGGTTTCGGGTCTGACATTCAAGTGAAAGCCGAGGGAGGAGGCTGCAGTTCCCCGAGAGCGAGCGTAGCGGGGACACTGCGTCCCTGTCAGCGCACCTTCCCGCTGCGCGAAGGTCCGAAGCGTGTGGGGCGGGGCCGCAGGAGTTCTCCCAGGAGGGTGTCCCCGTCGCTGTCCGCAGTCCACCGCCCGGAGGGGGGGGCGGGGGCAACGGCCGGACAGCGTCCGGGCGGCGGCGCGCGGCGCGCGAGGAGAGGAGAGGAGAGGAGCGCGCGGCTGCTGGGCCGCCGTCCTGGGAGGCGTGGGAGGCGTCGGCGAGCCGCGCCTGCCTGCCCAGAGCCGAGCCCGGCGGAGTCCGGCCGCGCTGTGCTGCTCTCTCCCGGGCCGGGCTCGTC
>NW_027222375.1:0-23848 GCF_041296265.1 Equus caballus | reverse complement strand
TCATGAGTGAGATCACACGGTGTTTGACTTTCTCCCTCTGATTTATTTCACTTCGCATAATACCCTCAAGGTCCATCCACGTTGTCACAAATGGCCGGATCTCATCGTTTCTTAGGGCCGAGTAGCATTCCATTGTGTATACACACCACATCTTCTCTGTCCATACTTCCCTTGATGGGCACCTAGGTTGCTTCCAAGTTTTGGCTGTTGTGAATAATGCTGCAGTGAACCTAGGGGTGCATGTGTCTTTCTGCATTGGTGTTTTCCAGTTCTTTGGATAAATACCCAGCAGTGGGCTAGCTGGATCATACATATGGTAGATGTATTCTTAGTTTTCTGAGGATACTCCATACGGCTTTCCATGGTGGCTGCACCAGTCTGCACTCCCACCAGCAGTGTAGGAGAGTTCCCTTCTCTCCACATCCTCTCCGACACTTGTCTCCTGTCTTGTTAATTAGAGCCATTCTGACCAGAGGAAGGTGACCTCTCCTTGTAGTTTTGATTTGCCTTCCTCTGATCGCTAATGATGTTGAGCCCCTTTCCATATGCCTGTTGGCCACCCGTATACCTTCTTTGGAGAAGTCACTGCTCAGATCTTTTGCCCGTCTTTTTAATCGGGTTGTTGATTTTTTGTTGTTGTTGAGCTGTCGGAGTTCTTTCTGTGTTTTGGATATAAACCCCTTATCCGATATATGGTTTGCAAGTATCTTCTCCCAGTTGTTAGGTTGTGTTTTGGTTTTGTGGATGGTTTCCTTTGCCGTGCAGAAGATTTTTTTCACTTTGATGTAGTCCCGTTTGTTCATTTTGTACTTTGTTTCCATTGCCCAGTCAGACATGGTACTTGAAAGTAGGCTGCTAAGACTGCTGTCAAAGGGCATACTGCCTATGTTTTCTTCTAGACGTTGCATGGTTTCGGGTGTGGCATTGCAGTCAGACCCGAGGAGGCTGCAGTTCCCCGAGAGCGAGCGTGTGGGCGGGGCCCCAGCAGTTCTCCCAGGAGGGTGTCCCTGTCCCTGTCCGCAGTCCACCGCCTGAGGGGGGGGGGGGGTGGGGCGGGGCAGCGGCCAGGGAGCCTCTGGGCGGCGGCGCGCGCGCGCGCGCGGGGAGCGCGCACGGCTGCTGGGCCGCCGTCCGGGGAGGCGTCGGCCAGCCGCGCCTGCCTGCCCAGAGCCGAGCCCGGCGGAGTCCGGCCGCGCTCTGCTGCTCTCTCCTGGGCCGGGCTCGCCCGTTCCCCCGGCGTCCCTGGACGCCGCTCCGTGTCCCCGCTGCGCACAGCAGCCCGGGCCCTCCACAGCCACGGCCGCTAGCCTGAGGAGGCCCTCCTTCAGCTCCCGCTCTTCCTGCTCGCCGGACACGGACGACCAGGGCGCCTGCGAAGAGGATTCCATCTGGGAGAGGTACCTGGGGGCGTGGGCCTGGGGGCTGGTGGGAGGCGAGCGTGTCCCTGAGGAATAGGCTGGTGCGCCGAGAGGTGCCCGTCAGGCCGCGGGACAGCTGCGCGGCGCGGGCAGCGAGGGGGTCTCTTCGTGCGCTTCACGCGTTCGTGGAACGGGCGGTGTGTGCCGGGCACCTGCCCAGGGGCCAGCCTGGGGATGCGGTGCCCGGGAGTCGGGCGCTGAAGCGGCGCCCGTGGTCTTGGCTTCTTGGAAGGCCAGACGCGACGTCGGTAACGACACTGGTCTCGATGCGTTCTGAGGGGTGCAGGTCTCCCTCTTTTCGAGGCTACGTTCCGTTGGGGTTTTCACGAAGCCTGTCGTGGCCCTGAAGCTCAGGCCGGTTCAGGGGAAGTGGCCTGTGGAGGGCCGCATAATATTCGTGTGCAGAGCCAGTGCTTTCCAAAGGCCTTGACTGGGCAGAAGTCTACCTGTTAGGGGTGCAGTGGGGGCTGTCCGGGGAGCATTGTGAGCACAGGTGTGTGTCCCACACTTGAAAGTCTGGCAAAGAAAGCGTGAGGCTGGAGGGTGCTCCGTTCGTTCCCTCCTTCCACAGAAAGTCTGGAGAGTTGACTTTGGGACTTCCTTTCCTCGGGTCGGTGCGTGTTCAGTGGTCTGGACACTTGGTGGGCAAGACTGACAGGGTGTTTGACGTACTGGACCTCGCAGCCTAGTTGGAAAGGACAGATAGGCAGCAACTAATTACCTAGGAGATACGTAAAAGCCATTCTGTGTTGAGTGCTGAGAAATACGGCATTTACTGTTAGACTTTGTGACTTAGGCAGTGATGTTTAAGCTGAGAGCAGATGCCTAAAAGCAAAGGAGGACTTGTGCGGGAGAGCGTTGGGACAGGGCAAGGGAGGAGGATGGCCTGTCAGAGGAGCTGAAAGCATGCCCTGGAGACTGGGGCCGCGTAGGGACTGTAGGGTGGGGAAAACCAAACTTTTCGATTAAGGCTGGCGCTTTCTATAGGCTTTCGGAGACTAAGCGTGGTGATTCAGCACGTGGACTCTGGAGCCAGACTCTGTCACATGGGTCCTAGCTCTGCCACCTACGGGCTGTGTGAACTTGGGCAAGTTACTGTACCATTCTGTGTGTCAGTTTCCTGATCTGTAAAACGGGGATGATTATAACACACACTCCATAGGTGAGTGTAAAGGTTAGAGGCTATTTCATGTCCGTAAAGTACTTAGAGCAGTGTCTGGCCTTCAGTAGGCGTTAGTGGTGGTTGATTAAATAAATGGATAAATGCATACATAAGTATTCAAGGCTTGGAGGCTGTCCCTCGTGCAACGTGTGAACTGGAATGGATTACACCCGGCTTTGTTTCCTTTCCAGCTTGCAGTTGCTACTGACCGCATCTGTGGCACTGTGGAATTAGAAATAATCTCCCTCGACTTGGCTGCTCTTGGTAACAGAATCTAATGCTGTCCAGATTATCCCAGGGAAAGAAAAGCCTTGTCAGTAGCCTAGTAGGGTCAGGCTTATTTAATAGGTATCGCTTATATTGGTTTGGCTGGTATTTGTTGGTAACTTTTTCTTGGCAAAGCTGCTCGGTTAAAAAAAGTAGATTAGCTGTAAAATAGTTCAGACCCAGAGAAAAGTAGAGAGTCGTGTAAGCAGAGCACGCCTTTCCTTGACTCTCTGTCGAGAGCTTTTGTGACTCCAGCCGCTCTCTGCCTCAGACGCGGTGCCCTCTGCGTGTGCAGTCATCTAAACCGTGCAGGGTCCGGAACCGTGGAGAATCTAAGGCAGTGCAGTCATGCTTTGCTTAACAGTGGGGCTAGGTTCTGAGGAGTGCGTCACGGTCAGGCAATCTCGTGAGCGTGCAAGCACCACGGAGTTCATAAACCTAGATGGCAGAGCCTCCTATACACCTTGGCTCTATGGGACTAATCTTTTGGGACCCCCGTTGTTGACTGAAACGTCCTGATGTAGCGCCTGACGGTACTTCCCAACTCCAAGGGCACGGGAGTGTAGCCTGTGGGGCTCTGTCAAAGAACGGAGACGCTCGAGGCCTACTCTGGACCCACTGACTCAGAATCTACTGGGATAGTTCCCGGCTTTAAAGACCAGCCATAGTCCTCATCTGCAGACATCTCCTCAACGGTTTTCCACACCGGGTTTTCCCTCACCTGAGAAAACAGGCCAAGAGATTGTGAGGATCCATAGTTAGTGTTTTAATCCATTTGGCAGGACTCAGTGTTTTTCACGTTCTGTGATACTGGGATCTGCGTCTTCACTGTCATGTGTTAAACCTTTAAGTCTTGTCCAAAAGTCACGTCATTACCTAGAGAATCCTTCTGTGAATTCCAGGCAGGTTGCCATCTTTCTGCTTCCGCCTCCTCTCCTCACCTTTACAATGGGGAGAATAACGGTAACCTACCTTTTGGATGTGAGGATTAAACGAGACAGTTGGTGCACAGCAGTCGGCGCAGGATCTGGCACAAAGCGAAGCCTTCAATAAATTATGATTACAGTAGTTTTGACTTCCCTCCAGTCGGAATATAGTCGAGTTGAAGTTCGTGGCTATGTCACAGCTGTGTCTCAGGCTGGTGTCTGCCGCCCTGAGCCAAGCCGTAAAAATCCCTAGAATAACTTTGCAAAAGCCTGTTAGCCTCTTGAGGCTCCTACACTTCTTTATTTTATTTTGTTTTATTTTATTTTATTTTACTTTATTGCAGTGACAGTGGATTCTAACATCACGTAGCTTTCCAGAGGTACGTTGTAATACATTTCGAATTCTGTGTAGATTACGTCGTGTTCACCGCCCAAAAACTAATTATAGTCCGTCACCTCACATGTGAGCCTCATCGCCCCTTTGGCTCTCTCCCCTCCCCCCCTCCCCCTACGGTAACCACCAATCCAATCTCCGTTGCTCTGTGCGTGTTCGTCATTGTTTTTATCATGTACTCATGAGTGAGATCACACGGTGTTTGACTTTCTCCCTCTGATTTATTTCACTTCGCATAATACCCTCAAGGTCCATCCACGTTGTCACAAATGGCCGGATCTCATCGTTTCTTAGGGCCGAGTAGCATTCCATTGTGTATACACACCACATCTTCTCTGTCCATACTTCCCTTGATGGGCACCTAGGTTGCTTCCAAGTTTTGGCTGTTGTGAATAATGCTGCAGTGAACCTAGGGGTGCATGTGTCTTTCTGCATTGGTGTTTTCCAGTTCTTTGGATAAATACCCAGCAGTGGGCTAGCTGGATCATACATATGGTAGATGTATTCTTAGTTTTCTGAGGATACTCCATACGGCTTTCCATGGTGGCTGCACCAGTCTGCACTCCCACCAGCAGTGTAGGAGAGTTCCCTTCTCTCCACATCCTCTCCGACACTTGTCTCCTGTCTTGTTAATTAGAGCCATTCTGACCAGAGGAAGGTGACCTCTCCTTGTAGTTTTGATTTGCCTTCCTCTGATCGCTAATGATGTTGAGCCCCTTTCCATATGCCTGTTGGCCACCCGTATACCTTCTTTGGAGAAGTCACTGCTCAGATCTTTTGCCCGTCTTTTTAATCGGGTTGTTGATTTTTTGTTGTTGTTGAGCTGTCGGAGTTCTTTCTGTGTTTTGGATATAAACCCCTTATCCGATATATGGTTTGCAAGTATCTTCTCCCAGTTGTTAGGTTGTGTTTTGGTTTTGTGGATGGTTTCCTTTGCCGTGCAGAAGATTTTTTTTCACTTTGATGTAGTCCCGTTTGTTCATTTTGTACTTTGTTTCCATTGCCCAGTCAGACATGGTACTTGAAAGTAGGCTGCTAAGACTGCTGTCAAAGGGCATACTGCCTATGTTTTCTTCTAGACGTTGCATGGTTTCGGGTGTGGCATTGCAGTCAGACCCGAGGAGGCTGCAGTTCCCCGAGAGCGAGCGTGTGGGCGGGGCCCCAGCAGTTCTCCCAGGAGGGTGTCCCTGTCCCTGTCCGCAGTCCACCGCCTGAGGGGGGGGGGGGGGGTGGGGCGGGGCAGCGGCCAGGGAGCCTCTGGGCGGCGGCGCGCGCGCGCGCGCGCGGGGAGCGCGCACGGCTGCTGGGCCGCCGTCCGGGGAGGCGTCGGCCAGCCGCGCCTGCCTGCCCAGAGCCGAGCCCGGCGGAGTCCGGCCGCGCTCTGCTGCTCTCTCCTGGGCCGGGCTCGCCCGTTCCCCCGGCGTCCCTGGACGCCGCTCCGTGTCCCCGCTGCGCACAGCAGCCCGGGCCCTCCACAGCCACGGCCGCTAGCCTGAGGAGGCCCTCCTTCAGCTCCCGCTCTTCCTGCTCGCCGGACACGGACGACCAGGGCGCCTGCGAAGAGGATTCCATCTGGGAGAGGTACCTGGGGGCGTGGGCCTGGGGGCTGGTGGGAGGCGAGCGTGTCCCTGAGGAATAGGCTGGTGCGCCGAGAGGTGCCCGTCAGGCCGCGGGACAGCTGCGCGGCGCGGGCAGCGAGGGGGTCTCTTCGTGCGCTTCACGCGTTCGTGGAACGGGCGGTGTGTGCCGGGCACCTGCCCAGGGGCCAGCCTGGGGATGCGGTGCCCGGGAGTCGGGCGCTGAAGCGGCGCCCGTGGTCTTGGCTTCTTGGAAGGCCAGACGCGACGTCGGTAACGACACTGGTCTCGATGCGTTCTGAGGGGTGCAGGTCTCCCTCTTTTCGAGGCTACGTTCCGTTGGGGTTTTCACGAAGCCTGTCGTGGCCCTGAAGCTCAGGCCGGTTCAGGGGAAGTGGCCTGTGGAGGGCCGCATAATATTCGTGTGCAGAGCCAGTGCTTTCCAAAGGCCTTGACTGGGCAGAAGTCTACCTGTTAGGGGTGCAGTGGGGGCTGTCCGGGGAGCATTGTGAGCACAGGTGTGTGTCCCACACTTGAAAGTCTGGCAAAGAAAGCGTGAGGCTGGAGGGTGCTCCGTTCGTTCCCTCCTTCCACAGAAAGTCTGGAGAGTTGACTTTGGGACTTCCTTTCCTCGGGTCGGTGCGTGTTCAGTGGTCTGGACACTTGGTGGGCAAGACTGACAGGGTGTTTGACGTACTGGACCTCGCAGCCTAGTTGGAAAGGACAGATAGGCAGCAACTAATTACCTAGGAGATACGTAAAAGCCATTCTGTGTTGAGTGCTGAGAAATACGGCATTTACTGTTAGACTTTGTGACTTAGGCAGTGATGTTTAAGCTGAGAGCAGATGCCTAAAAGCAAAGGAGGACTTGTGCGGGAGAGCGTTGGGACAGGGCAAGGGAGGAGGATGGCCTGTCAGAGGAGCTGAAAGCATGCCCTGGAGACTGGGGCCGCGTAGGGACTGTAGGGTGGGGAAAACCAAACTTTTCGATTAAGGCTGGCGCTTTCTATAGGCTTTCGGAGACTAAGCGTGGTGATTCAGCACGTGGACTCTGGAGCCAGACTCTGTCACATGGGTCCTAGCTCTGCCACCTACGGGCTGTGTGAACTTGGGCAAGTTACTGTACCATTCTGTGTGTCAGTTTCCTGATCTGTAAAACGGGGATGATTATAACACACACTCCATAGGTGAGTGTAAAGGTTAGAGGCTATTTCATGTCCGTAAAGTACTTAGAGCAGTGTCTGGCCTTCAGTAGGCGTTAGTAGTGGTTGATTAAATAAATGGATAAATGCATACATAAGTATTCAAGGCTTGGAGGCTGTCCCTCGTGCAACGTGTGAACTGGAATGGATTACACCCGGCTTTGTTTCCTTTCCAGCTTGCAGTTGCTACTGACCGCATCTGTGGCACTGTGGAATTAGAAATAATCTCCCTCGACTTGGCTGCTCTTGGTAACAGAATCTAATGCTGTCCAGATTATCCCAGGGAAAGAAAAGCCTTGTCAGTAGCCTAGTAGGGTCAGGCTTATTTAATAGGTATCGCTTATATTGGTTTGGCTGGTATTTGTTGGTAACTTTTTCTTGGCAAAGCTGCTCGGTTAAAAAAAGTAGATTAGCTGTAAAATAGTTCAGACCCAGAGAAAAGTAGAGAGTCGTGTAAGCAGAGCACGCCTTTCCTTGACTCTCTGTCGAGAGCTTTTGTGACTCCAGCCGCTCTCTGCCTCAGACGCGGTGCCCTCTGCGTGTGCAGTCATCTAAACCGTGCAGGGTCCGGAACCGTGGAGAATCTAAGGCAGTGCAGTCATGCTTTGCTTAACAGTGGGGCTAGGTTCTGAGGAGTGCGTCACGGTCAGGCAATCTCGTGAGCGTGCAAGCACCACGGAGTTCATAAACCGAGATGGCAGAGCCTCCTATACACCTTGGCTCTATGGGACTAATCTTTTGGGACCCCCGTTGTTGACTGAAACGTCCTGATGTAGCGCCTGACGGTACTTCCCAACTCCAAGGGCACGGGAGTGTAGCCTGTGGGGCTCTGTCAAAGAACGGAGACGCTCGAGGCCTACTCTGGACCCACTGACTCAGAATCTACTGGGATAGTTCCCGGCTTTAAAGACCAGCCATAGTCCTCATCTGCAGACATCTCCTCAACGGTTTTCCACACCGGGTTTTCCCTCACCTGAGAAAACAGGCCAAGAGATTGTGAGGATCCATAGTTAGTGTTTTAATCCATTTGGCAGGACTCAGTGTTTTTCACGTTCTGTGATACTGGGATCTGCGTCTTCACTGTCATGTGTTAAACCTTTAAGTCTTGTCCAAAAGTCACGTCATTACCTAGAGAATCCTTCTGTGAATTCCAGGCAGGTTGCCATCTTTCTGCTTCCGCCTCCTCTCCTCACCTTTACAATGGGGAGAATAACGGTAACCTACCTTTTGGATGTGAGGATTAAACGAGACAGTTGGTGCACAGCAGTCGGCGCAGGATCTGGCACAAAGCGAAGCCTTCAATAAATTATGATTACAGTAGTTTTGACTTCCCTCCAGTCGGAATATAGTCGAGTTGAAGTTCGTGGCTATGTCACAGCTGTGTCTCAGGCTGGTGTCTGCCGCCCTGAGCCAAGCCGTAAAAATCCCTAGAATAACTTTGCAAAAGCCTGTTAGCCTCTTGAGGCTCCTACACTTCTTTATTTTATTTTGTTTTATTTTATTTTATTTTACTTTATTGCAGTGACAGTGGATTCTAACATCACGTAGCTTTCCAGAGGTACGTTGTAATACATTTCGAATTCTGTGTAGATTACGTCGTGTTCACCGCCCAAAAACTAATTATAGTCCGTCACCTCACATGTGAGCCTCATCGCCCCTTTGGCTCTCTCCCCTCCCCCCCCTCCCCCTACGGTAACCACCAATCCAATCTCCGTTGCTCTGTGCGTGTTCGTCATTGTTTTTATCATGTACTCATGAGTGAGATCACACGGTGTTTGACTTTCTCCCTCTGATTTATTTCACTTCGCATAATACCCTCAAGGTCCATCCACGTTGTCACAAATGGCCGGATCTCATCGTTTCTTAGGGCCGAGTAGCATTCCATTGTGTATACACACCACATCTTCTCTGTCCATACTTCCCTTGATGGGCACCTAGGTTGCTTCCAAGTTTTGGCTGTTGTGAATAATGCTGCAGTGAACCTAGGGGTGCATGTGTCTTTCTGCATTGGTGTTTTCCAGTTCTTTGGATAAATACCCAGCAGTGGGCTAGCTGGATCATACATATGGTAGATGTATTCTTAGTTTTCTGAGGATACTCCATACGGCTTTCCATGGTGGCTGCACCAGTCTGCACTCCCACCAGCAGTGTAGGAGAGTTCCCTTCTCTCCACATCCTCTCCGACACTTGTCTCCTGTCTTGTTAATTAGAGCCATTCTGACCAGAGGAAGGTGACCTCTCCTTGTAGTTTTGATTTGCCTTCCTCTGATCGCTAATGATGTTGAGCCCCTTTCCATATGCCTGTTGGCCACCCGTATACCTTCTTTGGAGAAGTCACTGCTCAGATCTTTTGCCCGTCTTTTTAATCGGGTTGTTGATTTTTTGTTGTTGTTGAGCTGTCGGAGTTCTTTCTGTGTTTTGGATATAAACCCCTTATCCGATATATGGTTTGCAAGTATCTTCTCCCAGTTGTTAGGTTGTGTTTTGGTTTTGTGGATGGTTTCCTTTGCCGTGCAGAAGATTTTTTTTCACTTTGATGTAGTCCCGTTTGTTCATTTTGTACTTTGTTTCCATTGCCCAGTCAGACATGGTACTTGAAAGTAGGCTGCTAAGACTGCTGTCAAAGGGCATACTGCCTATGTTTTCTTCTAGACGTTGCATGGTTTCGGGTGTGGCATTGCAGTCAGACCCGAGGAGGCTGCAGTTCCCCGAGAGCGAGCGTGTGGGCGGGGCCCCAGCAGTTCTCCCAGGAGGGTGTCCCTGTCCCTGTCCGCAGTCCACCGCCTGAGGGGGGGGGTGGGTGGGGCGGGGCAGCGGCCAGGGAGCCTCTGGGCGGCGGCGCGCGCGCGCGCGCGGGGAGCGCGCACGGCTGCTGGGCCGCCGTCCGGGGAGGCGTCGGCCAGCCGCGCCTGCCTGCCCAGAGCCGAGCCCGGCGGAGTCCGGCCGCGCTCTGCTGCTCTCTCCTGGGCCGGGCTCGCCCGTTCCCCCGGCGTCCCTGGACGCCGCTCCGTGTCCCCGCTGCGCACAGCAGCCCGGGCCCTCCACAGCCACGGCCGCTAGCCTGAGGAGGCCCTCCTTCAGCTCCCGCTCTTCCTGCTCGCCGGACACGGACGACCAGGGCGCCTGCGAAGAGGATTCCATCTGGGAGAGGTACCTGGGGGCGTGGGCCTGGGGGCTGGTGGGAGGCGAGCGTGTCCCTGAGGAATAGGCTGGTGCGCCGAGAGGTGCCCGTCAGGCCGCGGGACAGCTGCGCGGCGCGGGCAGCGAGGGGGTCTCTTCGTGCGCTTCACGCGTTCGTGGAACGGGCGGTGTGTGCCGGGCACCTGCCCAGGGGCCAGCCTGGGGATGCGGTGCCCGGGAGTCGGGCGCTGAAGCGGCGCCCGTGGTCTTGGCTTCTTGGAAGGCCAGACGCGACGTCGGTAACGACACTGGTCTCGATGCGTTCTGAGGGGTGCAGGTCTCCCTCTTTTCGAGGCTACGTTCCGTTGGGGTTTTCACGAAGCCTGTCGTGGCCCTGAAGCTCAGGCCGGTTCAGGGGAAGTGGCCTGTGGAGGGCCGCATAATATTCGTGTGCAGAGCCAGTGCTTTCCAAAGGCCTTGACTGGGCAGAAGTCTACCTGTTAGGGGTGCAGTGGGGGCTGTCCGGGGAGCATTGTGAGCACAGGTGTGTGTCCCACACTTGAAAGTCTGGCAAAGAAAGCGTGAGGCTGGAGGGTGCTCCGTTCGTTCCCTCCTTCCACAGAAAGTCTGGAGAGTTGACTTTGGGACTTCCTTTCCTCGGGTCGGTGCGTGTTCAGTGGTCTGGACACTTGGTGGGCAAGACTGACAGGGTGTTTGACGTACTGGACCTCGCAGCCTAGTTGGAAAGGACAGATAGGCAGCAACTAATTACCTAGGAGATACGTAAAAGCCATTCTGTGTTGAGTGCTGAGAAATACGGCATTTACTGTTAGACTTTGTGACTTAGGCAGTGATGTTTAAGCTGAGAGCAGATGCCTAAAAGCAAAGGAGGACTTGTGCGGGAGAGCGTTGGGACAGGGCAAGGGAGGAGGATGGCCTGTCAGAGGAGCTGAAAGCATGCCCTGGAGACTGGGGCCGCGTAGGGACTGTAGGGTGGGGAAAACCAAACTTTTCGATTAAGGCTGGCGCTTTCTATAGGCTTTCGGAGACTAAGCGTGGTGATTCAGCACGTGGACTCTGGAGCCAGACTCTGTCACATGGGTCCTAGCTCTGCCACCTACGGGCTGTGTGAACTTGGGCAAGTTACTGTACCATTCTGTGTGTCAGTTTCCTGATCTGTAAAACGGGGATGATTATAACACACACTCCATAGGTGAGTGTAAAGGTTAGAGGCTATTTCATGTCCGTAAAGTACTTAGAGCAGTGTCTGGCCTTCAGTAGGCGTTAGTAGTGGTTGATTAAATAAATGGATAAATGCATACATAAGTATTCAAGGCTTGGAGGCTGTCCCTCGTGCAACGTGTGAACTGGAATGGATTACACCCGGCTTTGTTTCCTTTCCAGCTTGCAGTTGCTACTGACCGCATCTGTGGCACTGTGGAATTAGAAATAATCTCCCTCGACTTGGCTGCTCTTGGTAACAGAATCTAATGCTGTCCAGATTATCCCAGGGAAAGAAAAGCCTTGTCAGTAGCCTAGTAGGGTCAGGCTTATTTAATAGGTATCGCTTATATTGGTTTGGCTGGTATTTGTTGGTAACTTTTTCTTGGCAAAGCTGCTCGGTTAAAAAAAGTAGATTAGCTGTAAAATAGTTCAGACCCAGAGAAAAGTAGAGAGTCGTGTAAGCAGAGCACGCCTTTCCTTGACTCTCTGTCGAGAGCTTTTGTGACTCCAGCCGCTCTCTGCCTCAGACGCGGTGCCCTCTGCGTGTGCAGTCATCTAAACCGTGCAGGGTCCGGAACCGTGGAGAATCTAAGGCAGTGCAGTCATGCTTTGCTTAACAGTGGGGCTAGGTTCTGAGGAGTGCGTCACGGTCAGGCAATCTCGTGAGCGTGCAAGCACCACGGAGTTCATAAACCGAGATGGCAGAGCCTCCTATACACCTTGGCTCTATGGGACTAATCTTTTGGGACCCCCGTTGTTGACTGAAACGTCCTGATGTAGCGCCTGACGGTACTTCCCAACTCCAAGGGCACGGGAGTGTAGCCTGTGGGGCTCTGTCAAAGAACGGAGACGCTCGAGGCCTACTCTGGACCCACTGACTCAGAATCTACTGGGATAGTTCCCGGCTTTAAAGACCAGCCATAGTCCTCATCTGCAGACATCTCCTCAACGGTTTTCCACACCGGGTTTTCCCTCACCTGAGAAAACAGGCCAAGAGATTGTGAGGATCCATAGTTAGTGTTTTAATCCATTTGGCAGGACTCAGTGTTTTTCACGTTCTGTGATACTGGGATCTGCGTCTTCACTGTCATGTGTTAAACCTTTAAGTCTTGTCCAAAAGTCACGTCATTACCTAGAGAATCCTTCTGTGAATTCCAGGCAGGTTGCCATCTTTCTGCTTCCGCCTCCTCTCCTCACCTTTACAATGGGGAGAATAACGGTAACCTACCTTTTGGATGTGAGGATTAAACGAGACAGTTGGTGCACAGCAGTCGGCGCAGGATCTGGCACAAAGCGAAGCCTTCAATAAATTATGATTACAGTAGTTTTGACTTCCCTCCAGTCGGAATATAGTCGAGTTGAAGTTCGTGGCTATGTCACAGCTGTGTCTCAGGCTGGTGTCTGCCGCCCTGAGCCAAGCCGTAAAAATCCCTAGAATAACTTTGCAAAAGCCTGTTAGCCTCTTGAGGCTCCTACACTTCTTTATTTTATTTTGTTTTATTTTATTTTATTTTACTTTATTGCAGTGACAGTGGATTCTAACATCACGTAGCTTTCCAGAGGTACGTTGTAATACATTTCGAATTCTGTGTAGATTACGTCGTGTTCACCGCCCAAAAACTAATTATAGTCCGTCACCTCACATGTGAGCCTCATCGCCCCTTTGGCTCTCTCCCCTCCCCCCCTCCCCCTACGGTAACCACCAATCCAATCTCCGTTGCTCTGTGCGTGTTCGTCATTGTTTTTATCATGTACTCATGAGTGAGATCACACGGTGTTTGACTTTCTCCCTCTGATTTATTTCACTTCGCATAATACCCTCAAGGTCCATCCACGTTGTCACAAATGGCCGGATCTCATCGTTTCTTAGGGCCGAGTAGCATTCCATTGTGTATACACACCACATCTTCTCTGTCCATACTTCCCTTGATGGGCACCTAGGTTGCTTCCAAGTTTTGGCTGTTGTGAATAATGCTGCAGTGAACCTAGGGGTGCATGTGTCTTTCTGCATTGGTGTTTTCCAGTTCTTTGGATAAATACCCAGCAGTGGGCTAGCTGGATCATACATATGGTAGATGTATTCTTAGTTTTCTGAGGATACTCCATACGGCTTTCCATGGTGGCTGCACCAGTCTGCACTCCCACCAGCAGTGTAGGAGAGTTCCCTTCTCTCCACGTCCTCTCCGACACTTGTCTCCTGTCTTGTTAATTAGAGCCATTCTGACCAGAGGAAGGTGACCTCTCCTTGTAGTTTTGATTTGCCTTCCTCTGATCGCTAATGATGTTGAGCCCCTTTCCATATGCCTGTTGGCCACCCGTATACCTTCTTTGGAGAAGTCACTGCTCAGATCTTTTGCCCGTCTTTTTAATCGGGTTGTTGATTTTTTGTTGTTGTTGAGCTGTCGGAGTTCTTTCTGTGTTTTGGATATAAACCCCTTATCCGATATATGGTTTGCAAGTATCTTCTCCCAGTTGTTAGGTTGTGTTTTGGTTTTGTGGATGGTTTCCTTTGCCGTGCAGAAGATTTTTTTTCACTTTGATGTAGTCCCGTTTGTTCATTTTGTACTTTGTTTCCATTGCCCAGTCAGACATGGTACTTGAAAGTAGGCTGCTAAGACTGCTGTCAAAGGGCATACTGCCTATGTTTTCTTCTAGACGTTGCATGGTTTCGGGTGTGGCATTGCAGTCAGACCCGAGGAGGCTGCAGTTCCCCGAGAGCGAGCGTGTGGGCGGGGCCCCAGCAGTTCTCCCAGGAGGGTGTCCCTGTCCCTGTCCGCAGTCCACCGCCTGAGGGGGGGGGGGGTGGGGCGGGGCAGCGGCCAGGGAGCCTCTGGGCGGCGGCGCGCGCGCGCGCGCGCGGGGAGCGCGCACGGCTGCTGGGCCGCCGTCCGGGGAGGCGTCGGCCAGCCGCGCCTGCCTGCCCAGAGCCGAGCCCGGCGGAGTCCGGCCGCGCTCTGCTGCTCTCTCCTGGGCCGGGCTCGCCCGTTCCCCCGGCGTCCCTGGACGCCGCTCCGTGTCCCCGCTGCGCACAGCAGCCCGGGCCCTCCACAGCCACGGCCGCTAGCCTGAGGAGGCCCTCCTTCAGCTCCCGCTCTTCCTGCTCGCCGGACACGGACGACCAGGGCGCCTGCGAAGAGGATTCCATCTGGGAGAGGTACCTGGGGGCGTGGGCCTGGGGGCTGGTGGGAGGCGAGCGTGTCCCTGAGGAATAGGCTGGTGCGCCGAGAGGTGCCCGTCAGGCCGCGGGACAGCTGCGCGGCGCGGGCAGCGAGGGGGTCTCTTCGTGCGCTTCACGCGTTCGTGGAACGGGCGGTGTGTGCCGGGCACCTGCCCAGGGGCCAGCCTGGGGATGCGGTGCCCGGGAGTCGGGCGCTGAAGCGGCGCCCGTGGTCTTGGCTTCTTGGAAGGCCAGACGCGACGTCGGTAACGACACTGGTCTCGATGCGTTCTGAGGGGTGCAGGTCTCCCTCTTTTCGAGGCTACGTTCCGTTGGGGTTTTCACGAAGCCTGTCGTGGCCCTGAAGCTCAGGCCGGTTCAGGGGAAGTGGCCTGTGGAGGGCCGCATAATATTCGTGTGCAGAGCCAGTGCTTTCCAAAGGCCTTGACTGGGCAGAAGTCTACCTGTTAGGGGTGCAGTGGGGGCTGTCCGGGGAGCATTGTGAGCACAGGTGTGTGTCCCACACTTGAAAGTCTGGCAAAGAAAGCGTGAGGCTGGAGGGTGCTCCGTTCGTTCCCTCCTTCCACAGAAAGTCTGGAGAGTTGACTTTGGGACTTCCTTTCCTCGGGTCGGTGCGTGTTCAGTGGTCTGGACACTTGGTGGGCAAGACTGACAGGGTGTTTGACGTACTGGACCTCGCAGCCTAGTTGGAAAGGACAGATAGGCAGCAACTAATTACCTAGGAGATACGTAAAAGCCATTCTGTGTTGAGTGCTGAGAAATACGGCATTTACTGTTAGACTTTGTGACTTAGGCAGTGATGTTTAAGCTGAGAGCAGATGCCTAAAAGCAAAGGAGGACTTGTGCGGGAGAGCGTTGGGACAGGGCAAGGGAGGAGGATGGCCTGTCAGAGGAGCTGAAAGCATGCCCTGGAGACTGGGGCCGCGTAGGGACTGTAGGGTGGGGAAAACCAAACTTTTCGATTAAGGCTGGCGCTTTCTATAGGCTTTCGGAGACTAAGCGTGGTGATTCAGCACGTGGACTCTGGAGCCAGACTCTGTCACATGGGTCCTAGCTCTGCCACCTACGGGCTGTGTGAACTTGGGCAAGTTACTGTACCATTCTGTGTGTCAGTTTCCTGATCTGTAAAACGGGGATGATTATAACACACACTCCATAGGTGAGTGTAAAGGTTAGAGGCTATTTCATGTCCGTAAAGTACTTAGAGCAGTGTCTGGCCTTCAGTAGGCGTTAGTGGTGGTTGATTAAATAAATGGATAAATGCATACATAAGTATTCAAGGCTTGGAGGCTGTCCCTCGTGCAACGTGTGAACTGGAATGGATTACACCCGGCTTTGTTTCCTTTCCAGCTTGCAGTTGCTACTGACCGCATCTGTGGCACTGTGGAATTAGAAATAATCTCCCTCGACTTGGCTGCTCTTGGTAACAGAATCTAATGCTGTCCAGATTATCCCAGGGAAAGAAAAGCCTTGTCAGTAGCCTAGTAGGGTCAGGCTTATTTAATAGGTATCGCTTATATTGGTTTGGCTGGTATTTGTTGGTAACTTTTTCTTGGCAAAGCTGCTCGGTTAAAAAAAGTAGATTAGCTGTAAAATAGTTCAGACCCAGAGAAAAGTAGAGAGTCGTGTAAGCAGAGCACGCCTTTCCTTGACTCTCTGTCGAGAGCTTTTGTGACTCCAGCCGCTCTCTGCCTCAGACGCGGTGCCCTCTGCGTGTGCAGTCATCTAAACCGTGCAGGGTCCGGAACCGTGGAGAATCTAAGGCAGTGCAGTCATGCTTTGCTTAACAGTGGGGCTAGGTTCTGAGGAGTGCGTCACGGTCAGGCAATCTCGTGAGCGTGCAAGCACCACGGAGTTCATAAACCGAGATGGCAGAGCCTCCTATACACCTTGGCTCTATGGGACTAATCTTTTGGGACCCCCGTTGTTGACTGAAACGTCCTGATGTAGCGCCTGACGGTACTTCCCAACTCCAAGGGCACGGGAGTGTAGCCTGTGGGGCTCTGTCAAAGAACGGAGACGCTCGAGGCCTACTCTGGACCCACTGACTCAGAATCTACTGGGATAGTTCCCGGCTTTAAAGACCAGCCATAGTCCTCATCTGCAGACATCTCCTCAACGGTTTTCCACACCGGGTTTTCCCTCACCTGAGAAAACAGGCCAAGAGATTGTGAGGATCCATAGTTAGTGTTTTAATCCATTTGGCAGGACTCAGTGTTTTTCACGTTCTGTGATACTGGGATCTGCGTCTTCACTGTCATGTGTTAAACCTTTAAGTCTTGTCCAAAAGTCACGTCATTACCTAGAGAATCCTTCTGTGAATTCCAGGCAGGTTGCCATCTTTCTGCTTCCGCCTCCTCTCCTCACCTTTACAATGGGGAGAATAACGGTAACCTACCTTTTGGATGTGAGGATTAAACGAGACAGTTGGTGCACAGCAGTCGGCGCAGGATCTGGCACAAAGCGAAGCCTTCAATAAATTATGATTACAGTAGTTTTGACTTCCCTCCAGTCGGAATATAGTCGAGTTGAAGTTCGTGGCTATGTCACAGCTGTGTCTCAGGCTGGTGTCTGCCGCCCTGAGCCAAGCCGTAAAAATCCCTAGAATAACTTTGCAAAAGCCTGTTAGCCTCTTGAGGCTCCTACACTTCTTTATTTTATTTTGTTTTATTTTATTTTATTTTACTTTATTGCAGTGACAGTGGATTCTAACATCACGTAGCTTTCCAGAGGTACGTTGTAATACATTTCGAATTCTGTGTAGATTACGTCGTGTTCACCGCCCAAAAACTAATTATAGTCCGTCACCTCACATGTGAGCCTCATCGCCCCTTTGGCTCTCTCCCCTCCCCCCCTCCCCCTACGGTAACCACCAATCCAATCTCCGTTGCTCTGTGCGTGTTCGTCATTGTTTTTATCATGTACTCATGAGTGAGATCACACGGTGTTTGACTTTCTCCCTCTGATTTATTTCACTTCGCATAATACCCTCAAGGTCCATCCACGTTGTCACAAATGGCCGGATCTCATCGTTTCTTAGGGCCGAGTAGCATTCCATTGTGTATACACACCACATCTTCTCTGTCCATACTTCCCTTGATGGGCACCTAGGTTGCTTCCAAGTTTTGGCTGTTGTGAATAATGCTGCAGTGAACCTAGGGGTGCATGTGTCTTTCTGCATTGGTGTTTTCCAGTTCTTTGGATAAATACCCAGCAGTGGGCTAGCTGGATCATACATATGGTAGATGTATTCTTAGTTTTCTGAGGATACTCCATACGGCTTTCCATGGTGGCTGCACCAGTCTGCACTCCCACCAGCAGTGTAGGAGAGTTCCCTTCTCTCCACATCCTCTCCGACACTTGTCTCCTGTCTTGTTAATTAGAGCCATTCTGACCAGAGGAAGGTGACCTCTCCTTGTAGTTTTGATTTGCCTTCCTCTGATCGCTAATGATGTTGAGCCCCTTTCCATATGCCTGTTGGCCACCCGTATACCTTCTTTGGAGAAGTCACTGCTCAGATCTTTTGCCCGTCTTTTTAATCGGGTTGTTGATTTTTTGTTGTTGTTGAGCTGTCGGAGTTCTTTCTGTGTTTTGGATATAAACCCCTTATCCGATATATGGTTTGCAAGTATCTTCTCCCAGTTGTTAGGTTGTGTTTTGGTTTTGTGGATGGTTTCCTTTGCCGTGCAGAAGATTTTTTTTCACTTTGATGTAGTCCCGTTTGTTCATTTTGTACTTTGTTTCCATTGCCCAGTCAGACATGGTACTTGAAAGTAGGCTGCTAAGACTGCTGTCAAAGGGCATACTGCCTATGTTTTCTTCTAGACGTTGCATGGTTTCGGGTGTGGCATTGCAGTCAGACCCGAGGAGGCTGCAGTTCCCCGAGAGCGAGCGTGTGGGCGGGGCCCCAGCAGTTCTCCCAGGAGGGTGTCCCTGTCCCTGTCCGCAGTCCACCGCCTGAGGGGGGGGGGGGGGTGGGGCGGGGCAGCGGCCAGGGAGCCTCTGGGCGGCGGCGCGCGCGCGCGCGCGGGGAGCGCGCACGGCTGCTGGGCCGCCGTCCGGGGAGGCGTCGGCCAGCCGCGCCTGCCTGCCCAGAGCCGAGCCCGGCGGAGTCCGGCCGCGCTCTGCTGCTCTCTCCTGGGCCGGGCTCGCCCGTTCCCCCGGCGTCCCTGGACGCCGCTCCGTGTCCCCCGCTGCGCACAGCAGCCCGGGCCCTCCACAGCCACGGCCGCTAGCCTGAGGAGGCCCTCCTTCAGCTCCCGCTCTTCCTGCTCGCCGGACACGGACGACCAGGGCGCCTGCGAAGAGGATTCCATCTGGGAGAGGTACCTGGGGGCGTGGGCCTGGGGGCTGGTGGGAGGCGAGCGTGTCCCTGAGGAATAGGCTGGTGCGCCGAGAGGTGCCCGTCAGGCCGCGGGACAGCTGCGCGGCGCGGGCAGCGAGGGGGTCTCTTCGTGCGCTTCACGCGTTCGTGGAACGGGCGGTGTGTGCCGGGCACCTGCCCAGGGGCCAGCCTGGGGATGCGGTGCCCGGGAGTCGGGCGCTGAAGCGGCGCCCGTGGTCTTGGCTTCTTGGAAGGCCAGACGCGACGTCGGTAACGACACTGGTCTCGATGCGTTCTGAGGGGTGCAGGTCTCCCTCTTTTCGAGGCTACGTTCCGTTGGGGTTTTCACGAAGCCTGTCGTGGCCCTGAAGCTCAGGCCGGTTCAGGGGAAGTGGCCTGTGGAGGGCCGCATAATATTCGTGTGCAGAGCCAGTGCTTTCCAAAGGCCTTGACTGGGCAGAAGTCTACCTGTTAGGGGTGCAGTGGGGGCTGTCCGGGGAGCATTGTGAGCACAGGTGTGTGTCCCACACTTGAAAGTCTGGCAAAGAAAGCGTGAGGCTGGAGGGTGCTCCGTTCGTTCCCTCCTTCCACAGAAAGTCTGGAGAGTTGACTTTGGGACTTCCTTTCCTCGGGTCGGTGCGTGTTCAGTGGTCTGGACACTTGGTGGGCAAGACTGACAGGGTGTTTGACGTACTGGACCTCGCAGCCTAGTTGGAAAGGACAGATAGGCAGCAACTAATTACCTAGGAGATACGTAAAAGCCATTCTGTGTTGAGTGCTGAGAAATACGGCATTTACTGTTAGACTTTGTGACTTAGGCAGTGATGTTTAAGCTGAGAGCAGATGCCTAAAAGCAAAGGAGGACTTGTGCGGGAGAGCGTTGGGACAGGGCAAGGGAGGAGGATGGCCTGTCAGAGGAGCTGAAAGCATGCCCTGGAGACTGGGGCCGCGTAGGGACTGTAGGGTGGGGAAAACCAAACTTTTCGATTAAGGCTGGCGCTTTCTATAGGCTTTCGGAGACTAAGCGTGGTGATTCAGCACGTGGACTCTGGAGCCAGACTCTGTCACATGGGTCCTAGCTCTGCCACCTACGGGCTGTGTGAACTTGGGCAAGTTACTGTACCATTCTGTGTGTCAGTTTCCTGATCTGTAAAACGGGGATGATTATAACACACACTCCATAGGTGAGTGTAAAGGTTAGAGGCTATTTCATGTCCGTAAAGTACTTAGAGCAGTGTCTGGCCTTCAGTAGGCGTTAGTGGTGGTTGATTAAATAAATGGATAAATGCATACATAAGTATTCAAGGCTTGGAGGCTGTCCCTCGTGCAACGTGTGAACTGGAATGGATTACACCCGGCTTTGTTTCCTTTCCAGCTTGCAGTTGCTACTGACCGCATCTGTGGCACTGTGGAATTAGAAATAATCTCCCTCGACTTGGCTGCTCTTGGTAACAGAATCTAATGCTGTCCAGATTATCCCAGGGAAAGAAAAGCCTTGTCAGTAGCCTAGTAGGGTCAGGCTTATTTAATAGGTATCGCTTATATTGTTTGGCTGGTATTTGTTGGTAACTTTTTCTTGGCAAAGCTGCTCGGTTAAAAAAAGTAGATTAGCTGTAAAATAGTTCAGACCAGAGAAAAGTAGAGAGTCGTGTAAGCAGAGCACGCCTTTCCTTGACTCTCTGTCGAGAGCTTTTGTGACTCCAGCCGCTCTCTGCCTCAGACGCGGTGCCCTCTGCGTGTGCAGTCATCTAAACCGTGCAGGGTCCGGAACCGTGGAGAATCTAAGGCAGTGCAGTCATGCTTTGCTTAACAGTGGGGCTAGTTCTGAGGAGTGCGTCACGGTCAGGCAATCTCGTGAGCGTGCAAGCACCACGGAGTTCATAAACCGAGATGGCAGAGCCTCCTATACACCTTGGCTCTATGGGACTAATCTTTTGGGACCCCCGTTGTTGACTGAAACGTCCTGATGTAGCGCCTGACGGTACTTCCCAACTCCAAGGGCACGGGAGTGTAGCCTGTGGGGCTCTGTCAAAGAACGGAGACGCTCGAGGCCTACTCTGGACCCACTGACTCAGAATCTACTGGGATAGTTCCCGGCTTTAAAGACCAGCCATAGTCCTCATCTGCAGACATCTCCTCAACGGTTTTCCACACCGGGTTTTCCCTCACCTGAGAAAACAGGCCAAGAGATTGTGAGGATCCATAGTTAGTGTTTTAATCCATTTGGCAGGACTCAGTGTTTTTCACGTTCTGTGATACTGGGATCTGCGTCTTCACTGTCATGTGTTAAACCTTTAAGTCTTGTCCAAAAGTCACGTCATTACCTAGAGAATCCTTCTGTGAATTCCAGGCAGGTTGCCATCTTTCTGCTTCCGCCTCCTCTCCTCACCTTTACAATGGGGAGAATAACGGTAACCTACCTTTTGGATGTGAGGATTAAACGAGACAGTTGGTGCACAGCAGTCGGCGCAGGATCTGGCACAAAGCGAAGCCTTCAATAAATTATGATTACAGTAGTTTTGACTTCCCTCCAGTCGGAATATAGTCGAGTTGAAGTTCGTGGCTATGTCACAGCTGTGTCTCAGGCTGGTGTCTGCCGCCCTGAGCCAAGCCGTAAAAATCCCTAGAATAACTTTGCAAAAGCCTGTTAGCCTCTTGAGGCTCCTACACTTCTTTATTTTATTTTGTTTTATTTTATTTTATTTTACTTTATTGCAGTGACAGTGGATTCTAACATCACGTAGCTTTCCAGAGGTACGTTGTAATACATTTCGAATTCTGTGTAGATTACGTCGTGTTCACCGCCCAAAAACTAATTATAGTCCGTCACCTCACATGTGAGCCTCATCGCCCCTTTGGCTCTCTCCCCTCCCCCCCTCCCCCTACGGTAACCACCAATCCAATCTCCGTTGCTCTGTGCGTGTTCGTCATTGTTTTTATCATGTACTCATGAGTGAGATCACACGGTGTTTGACTTTCTCCCTCTGATTTATTTCACTTCGCATAATACCCTCAAGGTCCATCCACGTTGTCACAAATGGCCGGATCTCATCGTTTCTTAGGGCCGAGTAGCATTCCATTGTGTATACACACCACATCTTCTCTGTCCATACTTCCCTTGATGGGCACCTAGGTTGCTTCCAAGTTTTGGCTGTTGTGAATAATGCTGCAGTGAACCTAGGGGTGCATGTGTCTTTCTGCATTGGTGTTTTCCAGTTCTTTGGATAAATACCCAGCAGTGGGCTAGCTGGATCATACATTATGGTAGATGTATTCTTAGTTTTCTGAGGATACTCCATACGGCTTTCCATGGTGGCTGCACCAGTCTGCACTCCCACCAGCAGTGTAGGAGAGTTCCCTTCTCTCCACATCCTCTCCGACACTTGTCTCCTGTCTTGTTAATTAGAGCCATTCTGACCAGAGGAAGGTGACCTCTCCTTGTAGTTTTGATTTGCCTTCCTCTGATCGCTAATGATGTTGAGCCCCTTTCCATATGCCTGTTGGCCACCCGTATACCTTCTTTGGAGAAGTCACTGCTCAGATCTTTTGCCCGTCTTTTTAATCGGGTTGTTGATTTTTTGTTGTTGTTGAGCTGTCGGAGTTCTTTCTGTGTTTTGGATATAAACCCCTTATCCGATATATGGTTTGCAAGTATCTTCTCCCAGTTGTTAGGTTGTGTTTTGGTTTTGTGGATGGTTTCCTTTGCGTGCAGAAGATTTTTTTTCACTTTGATGTAGTCCCGTTTGTTCATTTTTGTACTTTGTTTCCATTGCCCAGTCAGACATGGTACTTGAAAGTAGGCTGCTAAGACTGCTGTCAAAGGGCATACTGCCTATGTTTTCTTCTAGACGTTGCATGGTTTCGGGTGTGGCATTGCAGTCAGACCCGAGGAGGCTGCAGTTCCCCGAGAGCGAGCGTGTGGGCGGGGCCCCAGCAGTTCTCCCAGGAGGGTGTCCCTGTCCCTGTCCGCAGTCCACCGCCTGAGGGGGGGGGGGGTGGGGCGGGGCAGCGGCCAGGGAGCCTCTGGGCGGCGGCGCTCGCGCGCGCGCGCGGGGAGCGCGCACGGCTGCTGGGCCGCCGTCCGGGGAGGCGTCGGCCAGCCGCGCCTGCCTGCCCAGAGCCGAGCCCGGCGGAGTCGGCCGCGCTCTGCTGCTCTCTCCTGGGCCGGGCTCGCCCGTTCCCCCGGCGTCCCTGGACGCCGCTCCGTGTCCCCGCTGCGCACAGCAGCCCGGGCCCTCCACAGCCACGGCCGCTAGCCTGAGGAGGCCCTCCTTCAGCTCCCGCTCTTCCTGCTCGCCGGACACGGACGACCAGGGCGCCTGCGAAGAGGATTCCATCTGGGAGAGGTACCTGGGGGCGTGGGCCTGGGGGCTGGTGGGAGGCGAGCGTGTCCCTGAGGAATAGGCTGGTGCGCCGAGAGGTGCCCGTCAGGCCGCGGGACAGCTGCGCGGCGCGGGCAGCGAGGGGGTCTCTTCGTGCGCTTCACGCGTTCGTGGAACGGGCGGTGTGTGCCGGGCACCTGCCCAGGGGCCAGCCTGGGGATGCGGTGCCCGGGAGTCGGGCGCTGAAGCGGCGCCCGTGGTCTTGGCTTCTTGGAAGGCCAGACGCGACGTCGGTAACGACACTGGTCTCGATGCGTTCTGAGGGGTGCAGGTCTCCCTCTTTTCGAGGCTACGTTCCGTTGGGGTTTTCACGAAGCCTGTCGTGGCCCTGAAGCTCAGGCCGTTCAGGGGAAGTGGCCTGTGGAGGGCCGCATAATATTCGTGTGCAGAGCCAGTGCTTTCCAAAGGCCTTGACTGGGCAGAAGTCTACCTGTTAGGGGTGCAGTGGGGGCTGTCCGGGGAGCATTGTGAGCACAGGTGTGTGTCCCACACTTGAAAGTCTGGCAAAGAAAGCGTGAGGCTGGAGGGTGCTCGTTCGTTCCCTCCTTCCACAGAAAGTCCTGGAGAGTTGACTTTGGACTTCCTTTCCTCGGGTCGGTGCGTGTTCAGTGGTCTGGACACTTGGTGGGCAAGACTGACAGGGTGTTTGACGTACTGGACCTCGCAGCCTAGTT
>NW_027222374.1:0-23015 GCF_041296265.1 Equus caballus | reverse complement strand
GTACCTCTCTCAGATGGAATCCTCTTCGCAGGCGCCCTGGTCGTCCGTGTCCGGCGAGCAGGAAGAGCGGGAGCTGAAGGACGGCCTCCTCAGGCTAGCGGCCGTGGCTGTGCACGGCCCGGGCTGCTGTGCCCAGCGGGGACGCGGAGCGCCGTCCACGGACGCCGGGGGAACGGACGAGCCCGGCCCGGGAGAGAGCAGCACAGCGCGGCCGGACTCCGCCGGGCTCGGCTCTGGGCAGGCAGGCGCGGCTCGCCGACGCCTCCCACGCCTCCAGGACGGCGGCCCAGCAGCCGCGCGCTCCTCTCCTCTCCTCGCGCGCGCGCGCTGCGCGCGCCGCCCGCCCAGACGCTGCCCGGCCGTTGCCCCGCCCCCCCCCCTCCGGCGGTGGACTGCGGACAGCGACGGGGACACCCTCCTGGGAGAACTCCTGCGGCCCCGCCCACATGCTTGGGACCTTCGCGGAGCGGGAAGGTGCGCTGACAGGGACGCAGGGTCCCCGCTACGCTCGCTCTCGGGGAACTGCAGCCTCCTCCCTCGGCTTTCACTTGAATGTCACACCCGAAACCATGCAACGTCTACAAGCAAACATAGGCAGTGTGCTCTTTGACATCAGTCTTAGCAGCCTATTTTCAAGTACCACGTCTGACTGGGCAAGGGAAACAAAATACAAAATGAACAAACGGGACTACATCAAAGTCAAAAAACATCCTCTGCACCGCAAAGGAAACCATCCACAAAACCAAAACACAACCTAACAACTGGGAGAAGATTCTTGCAAACCGTATATCGGATAAGGGGTTAATATCCAAAACACAGAAAGAACTCATACATCTCAACAGCAAAAAACATCAACAACCCAATTGAAAAGGCGGGCAAAAGATCTGAGCAGTGATTTCTCCAAAGAAGGTATACGGATGGCCAACAGGCATATGGAAAGGGACTCAACATCCTTAGCGATCAGAGAAATGCAAATCACAACTACAAGGAGATGTCCCCTTACTCTGCTCAGAATGGCTCTAATTAACAAGACAAGAGACAAGTGTCGGAGAGGATGTGCAGAGAAGGGAACTCTCCTGCACTGCTGGTGGGAGGGCAGACTGGTGCAGCCACTACGGAAAGCAGGATGGAGTATCCTCAGAAAACTAAGAACACATCTACCATATGTATGATCCAGCTAGCCCACTGCTGGCTATTCATCCAAAGAACTTGAAAACACCAATGCAGAGGGACACATGCACCCCTAGGCTCACTGCAGCATTATTCACAACAGCCAAAACTTGGAAGCAACCTAGGTGCCCATCAAGGGAAGAATGGATAAAGAAGATGTGGTATGTATACACAATGGAATGCCACTCGGCCCTAAGAAATGATGAGATCCGCCCATTTGTGACAACGTCGATGGACCTTGAGGGTATTATGTGAAGTGAAATAAATCAGAGGGACAAAGTCAAACACCGTGTGATCTCACTCATAAGGAGAAGATAAAAACAACGACAAACGCACACAGAGCAAAGGAGATTGCATTGGTGGTTACCATAGGGGGAGGGGGGAGGGGAGAGAGCCAAAGGGGTGATGAGGCTCACATGTGAGGTGACGGACTATCATTAGTTTTCGGGTGGTGAACACGATGTAATCTACACAGAATTCAAAATATATTACAACGTACATCTGAAAGCTATATCATCTTAGGATCCACTGTTACTGCAATAAAATAAAATAAAATAAAATAAAATAAAATAAAATAAAATAAAATAAAATAAAAAAGTGTAGGAGCCTCAAGAGGCTAACAGGCTTTTGAAAAGTTATTCCAGGGATTTTTATGGCTTAGCTCAGGGCGGCAGACACCAGCCTGAGACACAGCTGTGGCACAGCTACTAACTTCAACTAAACTGTATTCCGACTGGAGGGAAATCAAAACTACTGCAATCATAATTGATTGAAGGCTTCACTTTGTGCCAGATCCTGTGCCGACTGCTTTGCACCAACTGTCTCATTTAATCCTCACATCCAAAAGGCAGGTTACCGTTATTCTCCCCATTGTCAAGGTGAGGAGGCGGAAGCAGAAAGATGGCAATCTGCCTGGAATTCACAGAAGGATTCTCTAGGTCATGACATGACTTTTGGACAAGATTTCAAGGTTTAACACATTACAGCGCAGATGCAGATCCCAGTATCACAGAACGTGAAAAACACTGAGTCCTGCCAAATGTCTTAAAACACTAATTATGGATCCTCACAATCTCTTGGCCTGTTTTCTCAGATGAGGGAAAACCCAGCGTGAAAAACCGTTGATGAGATGTCTGCAGAGGAGGACTACGTCTGGTCTTTAAAGCCGGGACCTATCCCAGTAGATTCTGAGTCAGTGGGTCCAGAGTAGGCCTTGAGCGTCTCTGTTCTTTTCCAAAGCCCCACAGGCTACACTTCCGTGCCCTTGGAGTTGGGAAGTCCAGTCATGCCCTACATCGGGACGTTTCAGTCAACAACGGGGGTCCCATCAGATTAGTCCCATATGGCCTAGGTGTGTAGGAGGCTCTGCCATCCAGGTTTAGGAACTCCGTGGTGTTTGCACAGTCTCGAGATTGCCTGACCATGACACACTCCTCAGAACTCATCCCCACTGTTAAGCAAAGCATGACTATACCGCCTTGGATTCTCCACGGTCCCAGACCTGAACTGTTTAGATGACTGCACACGCAGAGGGCACCGTGTCTGAGGCAGAGAGCAGCTGGAATCACAAAAGCTCTCGACAGAGAGTCAAGGAAAGGCGTGCTCTGCTTACACGACTCTCTACTTTTCTCTGGGTCTGAACCATTTCCTAGCTAATCTGCTTTTGTTAACCGAGCAGCTTTGCCAAAAAAAAAAAAAAAGAAAAAACACAAAGTTACCAACAAACACTAAACAAACCAATATAAACAATACATATTAAATAAGCCTAACCCTACTATGCTACTGAAAAGGCTTTTATTTCCCTGGGATAATTTGGACAGCATTAGATTGTTTTACCAAGAGCAGCCAAGTCCAGGGAGATTATTTCTAATTCCACAGTGCTGCAGATGCGGTCAGTAGCAACTGCAAGCCGGAAAGGAAACAAAACAAAACAAAGTTGGGTGTAATCCATTCAAGTTCACACGTTTCACCAGGGACAGCCTCCAAGCCTTGAATAGTTAGGTATGCATTTAGCCATTTCTTTAGTCAACCACTACTAACGCCTGCTAAAGGCCAGACACTGCTCTAAGTACTTTACGGATATGAAATATCCTCTCACCTTTACACTCACCTATGGAGTGTGTATGATAATCATCCCCGTTTTACAGATCAGGAAACTGACACACAGAATGGTACAGTAACTTGCCTGAGTTCACACAGCCCGTAGGTGGCAGAGCCAGGACCCATGTGACAGAGTCTGGCTCCAGAGTCCACGTTCTGAATCACCACGCTTAGTCCCCAAAAACCTAGAGAAAGCGCCAGCCTCAATCGAAAAGTTTTCTTTTCCCCACCCTACAGTCCCTACGCGGCGGCCCCAGTCTCCAGGGCATGCTTTCAGCTCCTCTGACAGGCCCTACTCCTCCCTTGCCCTGTCCCAACACTCTCCCGCCCAGGTCCTCCTTTTCTTTTAGGCATCTGCTCTCAGCTTCAACATCACTGCCTAAGTCACCAAGTCTAACAGGAAATGCCGTCTTTCTCAACACTCAACACAAAATTGCTTTTACGTATCTCCTAGGTAATTGGTGGCTGCCTGTCTGTCCTTTCCAACCAGGCTGTGAGGGCCAGTACGTCAAACAGCCTGTCAGTCTTGCTCACCAAGTGTCCAGACCACTGAACACGCACCGACCAGAGGAAAGGAAGGACTTGTCCCAAAGTCAACTCTCCAGACTTTCTGTGCAAGGAGGGAACGAACGGAGCACCCTCCAGCCTCACGCTTTCTCTTCCATGCTTTCAAGTGTGGGGCACATACCTCTGCTCACAACGCTCCCCGGACAGCCCCCACTGCACCCCTAACAGGTAGACTTCTGCACAGTCAAGGGCTTTGGAAAGCACTGGCTCTGCACACAAATCTTACGTGGCCCTCGACAGGCCACTGCCCCTGAACCGGCCTGAGCTTCAGGCCCACAACAGGCTTCGTGAAAACCCCAACGGAACGTAGCCTCGAAAAGAGGGAGACCCGCACTCCTCAGAACGCCTCGAGACCAGTGTCCTTATCGACTTCGCGTCTGTCCTTCCAAGAAGCCAAGACCACGGCTGGCGCTTCAGCGCCCGACTCCCGGGCACCGCATGCCCAGGCTGGCCCCTGGGCAGGTGCCCGGCACACACCGCCCGTTCCACGAACGCCTCAAGCGCACGAAGAGACCCCCTCGCTCCCCGCGCCGCACAGCTGTCCCGCGACCTGACGGGCACCTCTCGGCGCACAAGCCTATTCCTCAGGGACACGCTCGCCTCCCACCAGCCCCCAGGCCCACGCCCACGCCCCCCAGGTACCTCTCTCAGATGGAATCCTCTTCGCAGGCGCCCTGGTCGTCCGTGTCCGGCGAGCAGGAAGAGCGGGAGCTGAAGGACGGCCTCCTCAGGCTAGCGGCCGTGGCTGTGCACGGCCCGGGCTGCTGTGCCCAGCGGGGACGCGGAGCGCCGTCCACGGACGCCGGGGGAACGGACGAGCCCGGCCCGGGAGAGAGCAGCACAGCGCGGCCGGACTCCGCCGGGCTCGGCTCTGGGCAGGCAGGCGCGGCTCGCCGACGCCTCCCACGCCTCCCAGGACGGCGGCCCAGCAGCCGCGCGCTCCTCTCCTCTCCTCGCGCGCGCGCGCGCGCCGCCGCCCAGACGCTGCCCGGCCGTTGCCCCGCCCCCCCCCCTCCGGCGGTGGACTGCGGACAGCGACGGGGACACCCTCCTGGGAGAACTCCTGCGGCCCCGCCCACATGCTTGGGACCTTCGCGGAGCGGGAAGGTGCGCTGACAGGGACGCAGGGTCCCCGCTACGCTCGCTCTCGGGGAACTGCAGCCTCCTCCCTCGGCTTTCACTTGAATGTCACACCCGAAACCATGCAACGTCTACAAGCAAACATAGGCAGTGTGCTCTTTGACATCAGTCTTAGCAGCCTATTTTCAAGTACCACGTCTGACTGGGCAAGGGAAACAAAATACAAAATGAACAAACGGGACTACATCAAAGTCAAAAAACATCCTCTGCACCGCAAAGGAAACCATCCACAAAACCAAAACACAACCTAACAACTGGGAGAAGATTCTTGCAAACCGTATATCGGATAAGGGGTTAATATCCAAAACACAGAAAGAACTCATACATCTCAACAGCAAAAAACATCAACAACCCAATTGAAAAGGCGGGCAAAAGATCTGAGCAGTGATTTCTCCAAAGAAGGTATACGGATGGCCAACAGGCATATGGAAAGGGACTCAACATCCTTAGCGATCAGAGAAATGCAAATCACAACTACAAGGAGATGTCCCCTTACTCTGCTCAGAATGGCTCTAATTAACAAGACAAGAGACAAGTGTCGGAGAGGATGTGCAGAGAAGGGAACTCTCCTGCACTGCTGGTGGGAGGGCAGACTGGTGCAGCCACTACGGAAAGCAGGATGGAGTATCCTCAGAAAACTAAGAACACATCTACCATATGTATGATCCAGCTAGCCCACTGCTGGCTATTCATCCAAAGAACTTGAAAACACCAATGCAGAGGGACACATGCACCCCTAGGCTCACTGCAGCATTATTCACAACAGCCAAAACTTGGAAGCAACCTAGGTGCCCATCAAGGGAAGAATGGATAAAGAAGATGTGGTATGTATACACAATGGAATGCCACTCGGCCCTAAGAAATGATGAGATCCGCCCATTTGTGACAACGTCGATGGACCTTGAGGGTATTATGTGAAGTGAAATAAATCAGAGGGACAAAGTCAAACACCGTGTGATCTCACTCATAAGGAGAAGATAAAAACAACGACAAACGCACACAGAGCAAAGGAGATTGCATTGGTGGTTACCATAGGGGGAGGGGGGAGGGGAGAGAGCCAAAGGGGTGATGAGGCTCACATGTGAGGTGACGGACTATCATTAGTTTTCGGGTGGTGAACACGATGTAATCTACACAGAATTCAAAATATATTACAACGTACATCTGAAAGCTATATCATCTTAGGATCCACTGTTACTGCAATAAAATAAAATAAAATAAAATAAAATAAAATAAAATAAAATAAAATAAAATAAAAAAGTGTAGGAGCCTCAAGAGGCTAACAGGCTTTTGAGAAGTTATTCCAGGGATTTTTATGGCTTAGCTCAGGGCGGCAGACACCAGCCTGAGACACAGCTGTGGCACAGCTACTAACTTCAACTAAACTGTATTCCGACTGGAGGGAAATCAAAACTACTGCAATCATAATTGATTGAAGGCTTCACTTTGTGCCAGATCCTGTGCCGACTGCTTTGCACCAACTGTCTCATTTAATCCTCACATCCAAAAGGCAGGTTACCGTTATTCTCCCCATTGTCAAGGTGAGGAGGCGGAAGCAGAAAGATGGCAATCTGCCTGGAATTCACAGAAGGATTCTCTAGGTCATGACATGACTTTTGGACAAGATTTCAAGGTTTAACACATTACAGCGCAGATGCAGATCCCAGTATCACAGAACGTGAAAAACACTGAGTCCTGCCAAATGTCTTAAAACACTAATTATGGATCCTCACAATCTCTTGGCCTGTTTTCTCAGATGAGGGAAAACCCAGCGTGAAAAACCGTTGATGAGATGTCTGCAGAGGAGGACTACGTCTGGTCTTTAAAGCCGGGACCTATCCCAGTAGATTCTGAGTCAGTGGGTCCAGAGTAGGCCTTGAGCGTCTCTGTTCTTTTCCAAAGCCCCACAGGCTACACTTCCGTGCCCTTGGAGTTGGGAAGTCCAGTCATGCCCTACATCGGGACGTTTCAGTCAACAACGGGGGTCCCATCAGATTAGTCCCATATGGCCTAGGTGTGTAGGAGGCTCTGCCATCCAGGTTTAGGAACTCCGTGGTGTTTGCACAGTCTCGAGATTGCCTGACCATGACACACTCCTCAGAACTCATCCCCACTGTTAAGCAAAGCATGACTATACCGCCTTGGATTCTCCACGGTCCCAGACCTGAACTGTTTAGATGACTGCACACGCAGAGGGCACCGTGTCTGAGGCAGAGAGCAGCTGGAATCACAAAAGCTCTCGACAGAGAGTCAAGGAAAGGCGTGCTCTGCTTACACGACTCTCTACTTTTCTCTGGGTCTGAACCATTTCCTAGCTAATCTGCTTTTGTTAACCGAGCAGCTTTGCCAAAAAAAAAAAAAAGAAAAAACACAAAGTTACCAACAAACACTAAACAAACCAATATAAACAATACATATTAAATAAGCCTAACCCTACTATGCTACTGAAAAGGCTTTTATTTCCCTGGGATAATTTGGACAGCATTAGATTGTTTTACCAAGAGCAGCCAAGTCCAGGGAGATTATTTCTAATTCCACAGTGCTGCAGATGCGGTCAGTAGCAACTGCAAGCCGGAAAGGAAACAAAACAAAACAAAGTTGGGTGTAATCCATTCAAGTTCACACGTTTCACCAGGGACAGCCTCCAAGCCTTGAATAGTTAGGTATGCATTTAGCCATTTCTTTAGTCAACCACTACTAACGCCTGCTAAAGGCCAGACACTGCTCTAAGTACTTTACGGATATGAAATATCCTCTCACCTTTACACTCACCTATGGAGTGTGTATGATAATCATCCCCGTTTTACAGATCAGGAAACTGACACACAGAATGGTACAGTAACTTGCCTGAGTTCACACAGCCCGTAGGTGGCAGAGCCAGGACCCATGTGACAGAGTCTGGCTCCAGAGTCCACGTTCTGAATCACCACGCTTAGTCCCCAAAAACCTAGAGAAAGCGCCAGCCTCAATCGAAAAGTTTTCTTTTCCCCACCCTACAGTCCCTACGCGGCGGCCCCAGTCTCCAGGGCATGCTTTCAGCTCCTCTGACAGGCCCTACTCCTCCCTTGCCCTGTCCCAACACTCTCCCGCCCAGGTCCTCCTTTTCTTTTAGGCATCTGCTCTCAGCTTCAACATCACTGCCTAAGTCACCAAGTCTAACAGGAAATGCCGTCTTTCTCAACACTCAACACAAAATTGCTTTTACGTATCTCCTAGGTAATTGGTGGCTGCCTGTCTGTCCTTTCCAACCAGGCTGTGAGGGCCAGTACGTCAAACAGCCTGTCAGTCTTGCTCACCAAGTGTCCAGACCACTGAACACGCACCGACCAGAGGAAAGGAAGGACTTGTCCCAAAGTCAACTCTCCAGACTTTCTGTGCAAGGAGGGAACGAACGGAGCACCCTCCAGCCTCACGCTTTCTCTTCCATGCTTTCAAGTGTGGGGCACATACCTCTGCTCACAACGCTCCCCGGACAGCCCCCACTGCACCCCTAACAGGTAGACTTCTGCACAGTCAAGGGCTTTGGAAAGCACTGGCTCTGCACACAAATCTTACGTGGCCCTCGACAGGCCACTGCCCCTGAACCGGCCTGAGCTTCAGGCCCACAACAGGCTTCGTGAAAACCCCAACGGAACGTAGCCTCGAAAAGAGGGAGACCCGCACTCCTCAGAACGCCTCGAGACCAGTGTCCTTATCGACTTCGCGTCTGTCCTTCCAAGAAGCCAAGACCACGGCTGGCGCTTCAGCGCCCGACTCCCGGGCACCGCATGCCCAGGCTGGCCCCTGGGCAGGTGCCCGGCACACACCGCCCGTTCCACGAACGCCTCAAGCGCACGAAGAGACCCCCTCGCTCCCCGCGCCGCACAGCTGTCCCGCGACCTGACGGGCACCTCTCGGCGCACAAGCCTATTCCTCAGGGACACGCTCGCCTCCCACCAGCCCCCAGGCCCACGCCCACGCCCCCCAGGTACCTCTCTCAGATGGAATCCTCTTCGCAGGCGCCCTGGTCGTCCGTGTCCGGCGAGCAGGAAGAGCGGGAGCTGAAGGACGGCCTCCTCAGGCTAGCGGCCGTGGCTGTGCACGGCCCGGGCTGCTGTGCCCAGCGGGGACGCGGAGCGCCGTCCACGGACGCCGGGGGAACGGACGAGCCCGGCCCGGGAGAGAGCAGCACAGCGCGGCCGGACTCCGCCGGGCTCGGCTCTGGGCAGGCAGGCGCGGCTCGCCGACGCCTCCCACGCCTCCCAGGACGGCGGCCCAGCAGCCGCGCGCTCCTCTCCTCTCCTCGCGCGCGCGCGCGCGCCGCCGCCCAGACGCTGCCCGGCCGTTGCCCCGCCCCCCCCCCCTCCGGCGGTGGACTGCGGACAGCGACGGGGACACCCTCCTGGGAGAACTCCTGCGGCCCCGCCCACATGCTTGGGACCTTCGCGGAGCGGGAAGGTGCGCTGACAGGGACGCAGGGGCCCCGCTACGCTCGCTCTCGGGGAACTGCAGCCTCCTCCCTCGGCTTTCACTTGAATGTCACACCCGAAACCATGCAACGTCTACAAGCAAACATAGGCAGTGTGCTCTTTGACATCAGTCTTAGCAGCCTATTTTCAAGTACCACGTCTGACTGGGCAAGGGAAACAAAATACAAAATGAACAAACGGGACTACATCAAAGTCAAAAAACATCCTCTGCACCGCAAAGGAAACCATCCACAAAACCAAAACACAACCTAACAACTGGGAGAAGATTCTTGCAAACCGTATATCGGATAAGGGGTTAATATCCAAAACACAGAAAGAACTCATACATCTCAACAGCAAAAAACATCAACAACCCAATTGAAAAGGCGGGCAAAAGATCTGAGCAGTGATTTCTCCAAAGAAGGTATACGGATGGCCAACAGGCATATGGAAAGGGACTCAACATCCTTAGCGATCAGAGAAATGCAAATCACAACTACAAGGAGATGTCCCCTTACTCTGGTCAGAATGGCTCTAATTAACAAGACAAGAGACAAGTGTCGGAGAGGATGTGCAGAGAAGGGAACTCTCCTGCACTGCTGGTGGGAGGGCAGACTGGTGCAGCCACTACGGAAAGCAGGATGGAGTATCCTCAGAAAACTAAGAACACATCTACCATATGTATGATCCAGCTAGCCCACTGCTGGCTATTCATCCAAAGAACTTGAAAACACCAATGCAGAGGGACACATGCACCCCTAGGCTCACTGCAGCATTATTCACAACAGCCAAAACTTGGAAGCAACCTAGGTGCCCATCAAGGGAAGAATGGATAAAGAAGATGTGGTATGTATACACAATGGAATGCCACTCGGCCCTAAGAAATGATGAGATCCGCCCATTTGTGACAACGTCGATGGACCTTGAGGGTATTATGTGAAGTGAAATAAATCAGAGGGACAAAGTCAAACACCGTGTGATCTCACTCATAAGGAGAAGATAAAAACAACGACAAACGCACACAGAGCAAAGGAGATTGCATTGGTGGTTACCATAGGGGGAGGGGGGAGGGGAGAGAGCCAAAGGGGTGATGAGGCTCACATGTGAGGTGACGGACTATCATTAGTTTTCGGGTGGTGAACACGATGTAATCTACACAGAATTCAAAATATATTACAACGTACATCTGAAAGCCATATCATCTTAGGATCCACTGTTACTGCAATAAAATAAAATAAAATAAAAATGTGTAGGAGCCTCAAGAGGCTAACAGGCTTTTGAAAAGTTATTCCAGGGATTTTTATGGCTTAGCTCAGGGCGGCAGACACCAGCCTGAGACACAGCTGTGGCACAGCTACTAACTTCAACTAAACTGTATTCCGACTGGAGGGAAATCAAAACTACTGCAATCATAATTGATTGAAGGCTTCACTTTGTGCCAGATCCTGTGCCGACTGCTTTGCACCAACTGTCTCATTTAATCCTCACATCCAAAAGGCAGGTTACCGTTATTCTCCCCATTGTCAAGGTGAGGAGGCGGAAGCAGAAAGATGGCAATCTGCCTGGAATTCACAGAAGGATTCTCTAGGTCATGACATGACTTTTGGACAAGATTTCAAGGTTTAACACATTACAGCGCAGATGCAGATCCCAGTATCACAGAACGTGAAAAACACTGAGTCCTGCCAAATGTCTTAAAACACTAATTATGGATCCTCACAATCTCTTGGCCTGTTTTCTCAGATGAGGGAAAACCCAGCGTGAAAAACCGTTGATGAGATGTCTGCAGAGGAGGACTACGTCTGGTCTTTAAAGCCGGGACCTATCCCAGTAGATTCTGAGTCAGTGGGTCCAGAGTAGGCCTTGAGCGTCTCTGTTCTTTTCCAAAGCCCCACAGGCTACACTTCTGTGCCCTTGGAGTTGGGAAGTACAGTCATGCCCTACATCGGGACGTTTCAGTCAACAACGGGGGTCCCATCAGATTAGTCCCATATGGCCTAGGTGTGTAGGAGGCTCTGCCATCCAGGTTTAGGAACTCCGTGGTGTTTGCACAGTCTCGAGATTGCCTGACCATGACACACTCCTCAGAACTCATCCCCACTGTTAAGCAAAGCATGACTATACCGCCTTGGATTCTCCACGGTCCCAGACCTGAACTGTTTAGATGACTGCACACGCAGAGGGCACCGTGTCTGAGGCAGAGAGCAGCTGGAATCACAAAAGCTCTCGACAGAGAGTCAAGGAAAGGCGTGCTCTGCTTACACGACTCTCTACTTTTCTCTGGGTCTGAACCATTTCCTAGCTAATCTGCTTTTTTTAACCGAGCAGCTTTGCCAAAAAAAAAAAAAAGAAAAAACACAAAGTTACCAACAAACACTAAACAAACCAATATAAACAATACATATTAAATAAGCCTAACCCTACTATGCTACTGAAAAGGCTTTTATTTCCCTGGGATAATTTGGACAGCATTAGATTGTTTTACCAAGAGCAGCCAAGTCCAGGGAGATTATTTCTAATTCCACAGTGCTGCAGATGCGGTCAGTAGCAACTGCAAGCCGGAAAGGAAACAAAACAAAACAAAGTTGGGTGTAATCCATTCAAGTTCACACGTTTCACCAGGGACAGCCTCCAAGCCTTGAATAGTTAGGTATGCATTTAGCCATTTCTTTAATCAACCACTACTAACGCCTGCTAAAGGCCAGACACTGCTCTAAGTACTTTACGGATATGAAATATCCTCTCACCTTTACACTCACCTATGGAGTGTGTATGATAATCATCCCCGTTTTACAGATCAGGAAACTGACACACAGAATGGTACAGTAACTTGCCCGAGTTCACACAGCCCGTAGGTGGCAGAGCCAGGACCCATGTGACAGAGTCTGGCTCCAGAGTCCACGTTCTGAATCACCACGCTTAGTCCCCAAAAACCTAGAGAAAGCGCCAGCCTCAATCGAAAAGTTTTCTTTTCCCCACCCTACAGTCCCTATGCGGCGGCCCCAGTCTCCAGGGCATGCTTTCAGCTCCTCTGACAGGCCCTACTCCTCCCTTGCCCTGTCCCAACACTCTCCCGCCCAGGTCCTCCTTTTCTTTTAGGCATCTGCTCTCAGCTTCAACATCACTGCCTAAGTCACCAAGTCTAACAGGAAATGCCGTCTTTCTCAACACTCAACACAAAATTGCTTTTACGTATCTCCTAGGTAATTGGTGGCTGCCTGTCTGTCCTTTCCAACCAGGCTGTGAGGGCCAGTACGTCAAACAGCCTGTCAGTCTTGCTCACCAAGTGTCCAGACCACTGAACACGCACCGACCAGAGGAAAGGAAGGACTTGTCCCAAAGTCAACTCTCCAGACTTTCTGTGCAAGGAGGGAACGAACGGAGCACCCTCCAGCCTCACGCTTTCTCTTCCATGCTTTCAAGTGTGGGGCACATACCTCTGCTCACAACGCTCCCCGGACAGCCCCCACTGCACCCCTAACAGGTAGACTTCTGCACAGTCAAGGGCTTTGGAAAGCACTGGCTCTGCACACAAATCTTACGTGGCCCTCGACAGGCCACTGCCCCTGAACCGGCCTGAGCTTCAGGCCCACAACAGGCTTCGTGAAAACCCCAACGGAACGTAGCCTCGAAAAGAGGGAGACCCGCACTCCTCAGAACGCCTCGAGACCAGTGTCCTTATCGACTTCGCGTCTGTCCTTCCAAGAAGCCAAGACCACGGCTGGCGCTTCAGCGCCCGACTCCCGGGCACCGCATGCCCAGGCTGGCCCCTGGGCAGGTGCCCGGCACACACCGCCCGTTCCACGAACGCCTCAAGCGCACGAAGAGACCCCCTCGCTCCCCGCGCCGCGCAGCTGTCCCGCGACCTGACGGGCACCTCTCGGCGCACAAGCCTATTCCTCAGGGACACGCTCGCCTCCCACCAGCCCCCAGGCCCACGCCCACGCCCCCCAGGTACCTCTCTCAGATGGAATCCTCTTCGCAGGCGCCCTGGTCGTCCGTGTCCGGCGAGCAGGAAGAGCGGGAGCTGAAGGACGGCCTCCTCAGGCTAGCGGCCGTGGCTGTGCACGGCCCGGGCTGCTGTGCCCAGCGGGGACGCGGAGCGCCGTCCACGGACGCCGGGGGAACGGACGAGCCCGGCCCGGGAGAGAGCAGCACAGCGCGGCCGGACTCCGCCGGGCTCGGCTCTGGGCAGGCAGGCGCGGCTCGCCGACGCCTCCCACGCCTCCCAGGACGGCGGCCCAGCAGCCGCGCGCTCCTCTCCTCTCCTCGCGCGCGCGCGCGCGCCGCCGCCCAGACGCTGCCCGGCCGTTGCCCCGCCCCCCCCCCTCCGGCGGTGGACTGCGGACAGCGACGGGGACACCCTCCTGGGAGAACTCCTGCGGCCCCGCCCACATGCTTGGGACCTTCGCGGAGCGGGAAGGTGCGCTGACAGGGACGCAGGGTCCCCGCTACGCTCGCTCTCGGGGAACTGCAGCCTCCTCCCTCGGCTTTCACTTGAATGTCACACCCGAAACCATGCAACGTCTACAAGCAAACATAGGCAGTGTGCTCTTTGACATCAGTCTTAGCAGCCTATTTTCAAGTACCACGTCTGACTGGGCAAGGGAAACAAAATACAAAATGAACAAACGGGACTACATCAAAGTCAAAAAACATCCTCTGCACCGCAAAGGAAACCATCCACAAAACCAAAACACAACCTAACAACTGGGAGAAGATTCTTGCAAACCGTATATCGGATAAGGGGTTAATATCCAAAACACAGAAAGAACTCATACATCTCAACAGCAAAAAACATCAACAACCCAATTGAAAAGGCGGGCAAAAGATCTGAGCAGTGATTTCTCCAAAGAAGGTATACGGATGGCCAACAGGCATATGGAAAGGGACTCAACATCCTTAGCGATCAGAGAAATGCAAATCACAACTACAAGGAGATGTCCCCTTACTCTGCTCAGAATGGCTCTAATTAACAAGACAAGAGACAAGTGTCGGAGAGGATGTGCAGAGAAGGGAACTCTCCTGCACTGCTGGTGGGAGGGCAGACTGGTGCAGCCACTACGGAAAGCAGGATGGAGTATCCTCAGAAAACTAAGAACACATCTACCATATGTATGATCCAGCTAGCCCACTGCTGGCTATTCATCCAAAGAACTTGAAAACACCAATGCAGAGGGACACATGCACCCCTAGGCTCACTGCAGCATTATTCACAACAGCCAAAACTTGGAAGCAACCTAGGTGCCCATCAAGGGAAGAATGGATAAAGAAGATGTGGTATGTATACACAATGGAATGCCACTCGGCCCTAAGAAATGATGAGATCCGCCCATTTGTGACAACGTCGATGGACCTTGAGGGTATTATGTGAAGTGAAATAAATCAGAGGGACAAAGTCAAACACCGTGTGATCTCACTCATAAGGAGAAGATAAAAACAACGACAAACGCACACAGAGCAAAGGAGATTGCATTGGTGGTTACCATAGGGGGAGGGGGGAGGGGAGAGAGCCAAAGGGGTGATGAGGCTCACATGTGAGGTGACGGACTATCATTAGTTTTCGGGTGGTGAACACGATGTAATCTACACAGAATTCAAAATATATTACAACGTACATCTGAAAGCTATATCATCTTAGGATCCACTGTTACTGCAATAAAATAAAATAAAATAAAATAAAATAAAATAAAATAAAAAAGTGTAGGAGCCTCAAGAGGCTAACAGGCTTTTGAAAAGTTATTCCAGGGATTTTTATGGCTTAGCTCAGGGCGGCAGACACCAGCCTGAGACACAGCTGTGGCACAGCTACTAACTTCAACTAAACTGTATTCCGACTGGAGGGAAATCAAAACTACTGCAATCATAATTTCTTGAAGGCTTCACTTTGTGCCAGATCCTGTGCCGACTGCTTTGCACCAACTGTCTCATTTAATCCTCACATCCAAAAGGCAGGTTACCGTTATTCTCCCCATTGTCAAGGTGAGGAGGCGGAAGCAGAAAGATGGCAATCTGCCTGGAATTCACAGAAGGATTCTCTAGGTCATGACATGACTTTTGGACAAGATTTCAAGGTTTAACACATTACAGCGCAGATGCAGATCCCAGTATCACAGAACGTGAAAAACACTGAGTCCTGCCAAATGTCTTAAAACACTAATTATGGATCCTCACAATCTCTTGGCCTGTTTTCTCAGATGAGGGAAAACCCAGCGTGAAAAACCGTTGATGAGATGTCTGCAGAGGAGGACTACGTCTGGTCTTTAAAGCCGGGACCTATCCCAGTAGATTCTGAGTCAGTGGGTCCAGAGTAGGCCTTGAGCGTCTCTGTTCTTTTCCAAAGCCCCACAGGCTACACTTCCGTGCCCTTGGAGTTGGGAAGTCCAGTCATGCCCTACATCGGGACGTTTCAGTCAACAACGGGGGTCCCATCAGATTAGTCCCATATGGCCTAGGTGTGTAGGAGGCTCTGCCATCCAGGTTTAGGAACTCCGTGGTGTTTGCACAGTCTCGAGATTGCCTGACCATGACACACTCCTCAGAACTCATCCCCACTGTTAAGCAAAGCATGACTATACCGCCTTGGATTCTCCACGGTCCCAGACCTGAACTGTTTAGATGACTGCACACGCAGAGGGCACCGTGTCTGAGGCAGAGAGCAGCTGGAATCACAAAAGCTCTCGACAGAGAGTCAAGGAAAGGCGTGCTCTGCTTACACGACTCTCTACTTTTCTCTGGGTCTGAACCATTTCCTAGCTAATCTGCTTTTTTTAACCGAGCAGCTTTGCCAAAAAAAAAAAAAAAAGAAAAAACACAAAGTTACCAACAAACACTAAACAAACCAATATAAACAATACATATTAAATAAGCCTAACCCTACTATGCTACTGAAAAGGCTTTTATTTCCCTGGGATAATTTGGACAGCATTAGATTGTTTGACCAAGAGCAGCCAAGTCCAGGGAGATTATTTCTAATTCCACAGTGCTGCAGATGCGGTCAGTAGCAACTGCAAGCCGGAAAGGAAACAAAACAAAGTTGGGTGTAATCCATTCAAGTTCACACGTTTCACCAGGGACAGCCTCCAAGCCTTGAATAGTTAGGTATGCATTTAGCCATTTCTTTAATCAACCACTACTAACGCCTGCTAAAGGCCAGACACTGCTCTAAGTACTTTACGGATATGAAATATCCTCTCACCTTTACACTCACCTATGGAGTGTGTATGATAATCATCCCCGTTTTACAGATCAGGAAACTGACACACAGAATGGTACAGTAACTTGCCCGAGTTCACACAGCCCGTAGGTGGCAGAGCCAGGACCCATGTGACAGAGTCTGGCTCCAGAGTCCACGTTCTGAATCACCACGCTTAGTCCCCAAAAACCTAGAGAAAGCGCCAGCCTCAATCGAAAAGTTTTCTTTTCCCCACCCTACAGTCCCTACGCGGCGGCCCCAGTCTCCAGGGCATGCTTTCAGCTCCTCTGACAGGCCCTACTCCTCCCTTGCCCTGTCCCAACACTCTCCCGCCCAGGTCCTCCTTTTCTTTTAGGCATCTGCTCTCAGCTTCAACATCACTGCCTAAGTCACCAAGTCTAACAGGAAATGCCGTCTTTCTCAACACTCAACACAAAATTGCTTTTACGTATCTCCTAGGTAATTGGTGGCTGCCTGTCTGTCCTTTCCAACCAGGCTGTGAGGGCCAGTACGTCAAACAGCCTGTCAGTCTTGCTCACCAAGTGTCCAGACCACTGAACACGCACCGACCAGAGGAAAGGAAGGACTTGTCCCAAAGTCAACTCTCCAGACTTTCTGTGCAAGGAGGGAACGAACGGAGCACCCTCCAGCCTCACGCTTTCTCTTCCATGCTTTCAAGTGTGGGGCACATACCTCTGCTCACAACGCTCCCCGGACAGCCCCCACTGCACCCCTAACAGGTAGACTTCTGCACAGTCAAGGGCTTTGGAAAGCACTGGCTCTGCACACAAATCTTACGTGGCCCTCGACAGGCCACTGCCCCTGAACCGGCCTGAGCTTCAGGCCCACAACAGGCTTCGTGAAAACCCCAACGGAACGTAGCCTCGAAAAGAGGGAGACCCGCACTCCTCAGAACGCCTCGAGACCAGTGTCCTTATCGACTTCGCGTCTGTCCTTCCAAGAAGCCAAGACCACGGCTGGCGCTTCAGCGCCCGACTCCCGGGCACCGCATGCCCAGGCTGGCCCCTGGGCAGGTGCCCGGCACACACCGCCCGTTCCACGAACGCCTCAAGCGCACGAAGAGACCCCCTCGCTCCCCGCGCCGCGCAGCTGTCCCGCGACCTGACGGGCACCTCTCGGCGCACAAGCCTATTCCTCAGGGACACGCTCGCCTCCCACCAGCCCCCAGGCCCACGCCCACGCCCCCCAGGTACCTCTCTCAGATGGAATCCTCTTCGCAGGCGCCCTGGTCGTCCGTGTCCGGCGAGCAGGAAGAGCGGGAGCTGAAGGACGGCCTCCTCAGGCTAGCGGCCGTGGCTGTGCACGGCCCGGGCTGCTGTGCCCAGCGGGGACGCGGAGCGCCGTCCACGGACGCCGGGGGAACGGACGAGCCCGGCCCGGGAGAGAGCAGCACAGCGCGGCCGGACTCCGCCGGGCTCGGCTCTGGGCAGGCAGGCGCGGCTCGCCGACGCCTCCCACGCCTCCCAGGACGGCGGCCCAGCAGCCGCGCGCTCCTCTCCTCTCCTCGCGCGCGCGCGCGCGCCGCCGCCCAGACGCTGCCCGGCCGTTGCCCCGCCCCCCCCCCCTCCGGCGGTGGACTGCGGACAGCGACGGGGACACCCTCCTGGGAGAACTCCTGCGGCCCCGCCCACATGCTTGGGACCTTCGCGGAGCGGGAAGGTGCGCTGACAGGGACGCAGGGTCCCCGCTACGCTCGCTCTCGGGGAACTGCAGCCTCCTCCCTCGGCTTTCACTTGAATGTCACACCCGAAACCATGCAACGTCTACAAGCAAACATAGGCAGTGTGCTCTTTGACATCAGTCTTAGCAGCCTATTTTCAAGTACCACGTCTGACTGGGCAAGGGAAACAAAATACAAAATGAACAAACGGGACTACATCAAAGTCAAAAAACATCCTCTGCACCGCAAAGGAAACCATCCACAAAACCAAAACACAACCTAACAACTGGGAGAAGATTCTTGCAAACCGTATATCGGATAAGGGGTTAATATCCAAAACACAGAAAGAACTCATACATCTCAACAGCAAAAAACATCAACAACCCAATTGAAAAGGCGGGCAAAAGATCTGAGCAGTGATTTCTCCAAAGAAGGTATACGGATGGCCAACAGGCATATGGAAAGGGACTCAACATCCTTAGCGATCAGAGAAATGCAAATCACAACTACAAGGAGATGTCCCCTTACTCTGGTCAGAATGGCTCTAATTAACAAGACAAGAGACAAGTGTCGGAGAGGATGTGCAGAGAAGGGAACTCTCCTGCACTGCTGGTGGGAGGGCAGACTGGTGCAGCCACTACGGAAAGCAGGATGGAGTATCCTCAGAAAACTAAGAACACATCTACCATATGTATGATCCAGCTAGCCCACTGCTGGCTATTCATCCAAAGAACTTGAAAACACCAATGCAGAGGGACACATGCACCCCTAGGCTCACTGCAGCATTATTCACAACAGCCAAAACTTGGAAGCAACCTAGGTGCCCATCAAGGGAAGAATGGATAAAGAAGATGTGGTATGTATACACAATGGAATGCCACTCGGCCCTAAGAAATGATGAGATCCGCCCATTTGTGACAACGTCGATGGACCTTGAGGGTATTATGTGAAGTGAAATAAATCAGAGGGACAAAGTCAAACACCGTGTGATCTCACTCATAAGGAGAAGATAAAAACAACGACAAACGCACACAGAGCAAAGGAGATTGCATTGGTGGTTACCATAGGGGGAGGGGGGAGGGGAGAGAGCCAAAGGGGTGATGAGGCTCACATGTGAGGTGACGCACTATCATTAGTTTTCGGGTGGTGAACACGATGTAATCTACACAGAATTCAAAATATATTACAACGTACATCTGAAAGCTATATCATCTTAGGATCCACTGTTACTGCAATAAAATAAAATAAAATAAAATAAAATAAAATAAAATAAAAAAGTGTAGGAGCCTCAAGAGGCTAACAGGCTTTTGAAAAGTTATTCCAGGGATTTTTATGGCTTAGCTCAGGGCGGCAGACACCAGCCTGAGACACAGCTGTGGCACAGCTACTAACTTCAACTAAACTGTATTCCGACTGGAGGGAAATCAAAACTACTGCAATCATAATTTCTTGAAGGCTTCACTTTGTGCCAGATCCTGTGCCGACTGCTTTGCACCAACTGTCTCATTTAATCCTCACATCCAAAAGGCAGGTTACCGTTATTCTCCCCATTGTCAAGGTGAGGAGGCGGAAGCAGAAAGATGGCAATCTGCCTGGAATTCACAGAAGGATTCTCTAGGTCATGACATGACTTTTGGACAAGATTTCAAGGTTTAACACATTACAGCGCAGATGCAGATCCCAGTATCACAGAACGTGAAAAACACTGAGTCCTGCCAAATGTCTTAAAACACTAATTATGGATCCTCACAATCTCTTGGCCTGTTTTCTCAGATGAGGGAAAACCCAGCGTGAAAAACCGTTGATGAGATGTCTGCAGAGGAGGACTACGTCTGGTCTTTAAAGCCGGGACCTATCCCAGTAGATTCTGAGTCAGTGGGTCCAGAGTAGGCCTTGAGCGTCTCTGTTCTTTTCCAAAGCCCCACAGGCTACACTTCCGTGCCCTTGGAGTTGGGAAGTCCAGTCATGCCCTACATCGGGACGTTTCAGTCAACAACGGGGGTCCCATCAGATTAGTCCCATATGGCCTAGGTGTGTAGGAGGCTCTGCCATCCAGGTTTAGGAACTCCGTGGTGTTTGCACAGTCTCGAGATTGCCTGACCATGACACACTCCTCAGAACTCATCCCCACTGTTAAGCAAAGCATGACTATACCGCCTTGGATTCTCCACGGTCCCAGACCTGAACTGTTTAGATGACTGCACACGCAGAGGGCACCGTGTCTGAGGCAGAGAGCAGCTGGAATCACAAAAGCTCTCGACAGAGAGTCAAGGAAAGGCGTGCTCTGCTTACACGACTCTCTACTTTTCTCTGGGTCTGAACCATTTCCTAGCTAATCTGCTTTTTTTAACCGAGCAGCTTTGCCAAAAAAAAAAAGAAAGAAAAAAACACAAAGTTACCAACAAACACTAAACAAACCAATATAAACAATACATATTAAATAAGCCTAACCCTACTATGCTACTGAAAAGGCTTTTATTTCCCTGGGATAATTTGGACAGCATTAGATTGTTTTACCAAGAGCAGCCAAGTCCAGGGAGATTATTTCTAATTCCACAGTGCTGCAGATGCGGTCAGTAGCAACTGCAAGCCGGAAAGGAAACAAAACAAAACAAAGTTGGGTGTAATCCATTCAAGTTCACACGTTTCACCAGGGACAGCCTCCAAGCCTTGAATAGTTAGGTATGCATTTAGCCATTTCTTTAATCAACCACTACTAACGCCTGCTAAAGGCCAGACACTGCTCTAAGTACTTTACGGATATGAAATATCCTCTCACCTTTACACTCACCTATGGAGTGTGTATGAATAATCATCCCCGTTTTACAGATCAGGAAACTGACACACAGAATGGTACAGTAACTTGCCCGAGTTCACACAGCCCGTAGGTGGCAGAGCCAGGACCCATGTGACAGAGTCTGGCTCCAGAGTCCACGTTCTGAATCACCACGCTTAGTCCCCAAAAACCTAGAGAAAGCGCCAGCCTCAATCGAAAAGTTTTCTTTTCCCCACCCTACAGTCCCTACGCGGCGGCCCCAGTCTCCAGGGCATGCTTTCAGCTCCTCTGACAGGCCCTACTCCTCCCTTGCCCTGTCCCAACACTCTCCCGCCCAGGTCCTCCTTTTCTTTTAGGCATCTGCTCTCAGCTTCAACATCACTGCCTAAGTCACCAAGTCTAACAGGAAATGCCGTCTTTCTCAACACTCAACACAAAATTGCTTTTACGTATCTCCTAGGTAATTGGTGGCTGCCTGTCTGTCCTTTCCAACCAGGCTGTGAGGGCCAGTACGTCAAACAGCCTGTCAGTCTTGCTCACCAAGTGTCCAGACCACTGAACACGCACCGACCAGAGGAAAGGAAGGACTTGTCCCAAAGTCAACTCTCCAGACTTTCTGTGCAAGGAGGGAACGAACGGAGCACCCTCCAGCCTCACGCTTTCTCTTCCATGCTTTCAAGTGTGGGGCACATACCTCTGCTCACAACGCTCCCCGGACAGCCCCCACTGCACCCCTAACAGGTAGACTTCTGCACAGTCAAGGGCTTTGGAAAGCACTGGCTCTGCACACAAATCTTACGTGGCCCTCGACAGGCCACTGCCCCTGAACCGGCCTGAGCTTCAGGCCCACAACAGGCTTCGTGAAAACCCCAACGGAACGTAGCCTCGAAAAGAGGGAGACCCGCACTCCTCAGAACGCCTCGAGACCAGTGTCCTTATCGACTTCGCGTCTGTCCTTCCAAGAAGCCAAGACCACGGCTGGCGCTTCAGCGCCCGACTCCCGGGCACCGCATGCCCAGGCTGGCCCCTGGGCAGGTGCCCGGCACACACCGCCCGTTCCACGAACGCCTCAAGCGCACGAAGAGACCCCCTCGCTCCCCGCGCCGCGCAGCTGTCCCGCGACCTGACGGGCACCTCTCGGCGCACAAGCCTATTCCTCAGGGACACGCTCGCCTCCCACCAGCCCCCAGGCCCACGCCCACGCCCCCCAGGTACCTCTCTCAGATGGAATCCTCTTCGCAGGCGCCCTGGTCGTCCGTGTCCGGCGAGCAGGAAGAGCGGGAGCTGAAGGACGGCCTCCTCAGGCTAGCGGCCGTGGCTGTGCACGGCCCGGGCTGCTGTGCCCAGCGGGGACGCGGAGCGCCGTCCACGGACGCCGGGGGAACGGACGAGCCCGGCCCGGGAGAGAGCAGCACAGCGCGGCCGGACTCCGCCGGGCTCGGCTCTGGGCAGGCAGGCGCGGCTCGCCGACGCCTCCCACGCCTCCCAGGACGGCGGCCCAGCAGCCGCGCGCTCCTCTCCTCTCCTCGCGCGCGCGCGCGCGCCGCCGCCCAGACGCTGCCCGGCCGTTGCCCCGCCCCCCCCCCTCCGGCGGTGGACTGCGGACAGCGACGGGGACACCCTCCTGGGAGAACTCCTGCGGCCCCGCCCACATGCTTGGGACCTTCGCGGAGCGGGAAGGTGCGCTGACAGGGACGCAGGGTCCCGCTACGCTCGCTCTCGGGGAACTGCAGCCTCCTCCCTCGGCTTTCACTTGAATGTCACACCCGAAACCATGCAACGTCTACAAGCAAACATAGGCAGTGTGCTCTTTGACATCAGTCTTAGCAGCCTATTTTCAAGTACCACGTCTGACTGGGCAAGGGAAACAAAATACAAAATGAACAAACGGGACTACATCAAAGTCAAAAAACATCCTCTGCACCGCAAAGGAAACCA
>NW_027222373.1:0-22914 GCF_041296265.1 Equus caballus | reverse complement strand
GAGCCAAAGGGGTGATGAGGCTCACATGTGAGGTGACGGACTATCATTAGTTTTCGGGTGGTGAACACGATGTAATCTACACAGAATTCAAAATATATTACAACGTACATCTGAAAGCTATATCATCTTAGGATCCACTGTTACTGCAATAAAATAAAATAAAATAAAATAAAATAAATAAAATAAAATAAATAAAATAAAAAAGTGTAGGAGCCTCAAGAGGCTAACAGGCTTTTGAAAAGTTATTCCAGGGATTTTTATGGCTTAGCTCAGGGCGGCAGACACCAGCCTGAGACACAGCTGTGGCACAGCTACTAACTTCAACTAAACTGTATTCCGACTGGAGGGAAATCAAAACTACTGCAATCATAATTGATTGAAGGCTTCACTTTGTGCCAGATCCTGTGCCGACTGCTTTGCACCAACTGTCTCATTTAATCCTCACATCCAAAAGGCAGGTTACCGTTATTCTCCCCATTGTCAAGGTGAGGAGGCGGAAGCAGAAAGATGGCAATCTGCCTGGAATTCACAGAAGGATTCTCTAGGTCATGACATGACTTTTGGACAAGATTTCAAGGTTTAACACATTACAGCGCAGATGCAGATCCCAGTATCACAGAACGTGAAAAACACTGAGTCCTGCCAAATGTCTTAAAACACTAATTATGGATCCTCACAATCTCTTGGCCTGTTTTCTCAGATGAGGGAAAACCCAGCGTGAAAAACCGTTGATGAGATGTCTGCAGAGGAGGACTACGTCTGGTCTTTAAAGCCGGGACCTATCCCAGTAGATTCTGAGTCAGTGGGTCCAGAGTAGGCCTTGAGCGTCTCTGTTCTTTTCCAAAGCCCCACAGGCTACACTTCCGTGCCCTTGGAGTTGGGAAGTCCAGTCATGCCCTACATCGGGACGTTTCAGTCAACAACGGGGGTCCCATCAGATTAGTCCCATATGGCCTAGGTGTGTAGGAGGCTCTGCCATCCAGGTTTAGGAACTCCGTGGTGTTTGCACAGTCTCGAGATTGCCTGACCATGACACACTCCTCAGAACTCATCCCCACTGTTAAGCAAAGCATGACTATACCGCCTTGGATTCTCCACGGTCCCAGACCTGAACTGTTTAGATGACTGCACACGCAGAGGGCACCGTGTCTGAGGCAGAGAGCAGCTGGAATCACAAAAGCTCTCGACAGAGAGTCAAGGAAAGGCGTGCTCTGCTTACACGACTCTCTACTTTTCTCTGGGTCTGAACCATTTCCTAGCTAATCTGCTTTTGTTAACCGAGCAGCTTTGCCAAAAAAAAAAAAAAGAAAAAACACAAAGTTACCAACAAACACTAAACAAACCAATATAAACAATACATATTAAATAAGCCTAACCCTACTATGCTACTGAAAAGGCTTTTATTTCCCTGGGATAATTTGGACAGCATTAGATTGTTTTACCAAGAGCAGCCAAGTCCAGGGAGATTATTTCTAATTCCACAGTGCTGCAGATGCGGTCAGTAGCAACTGCAAGCCGGAAAGGAAACAAAACAAAACAAAGTTGGGTGTAATCCATTCAAGTTCACACGTTTCACCAGGGACAGCCTCCAAGCCTTGAATAGTTAGGTATGCATTTAGCCATTTCTTTAGTCAACCACTACTAACGCCTGCTAAAGGCCAGACACTGCTCTAAGTACTTTACGGATATGAAATATCCTCTCACCTTTACACTCACCTATGGAGTGTGTATGATAATCATCCCCGTTTTACAGATCAGGAAACTGACACACAGAATGGTACAGTAACTTGCCTGAGTTCACACAGCCCGTAGGTGGCAGAGCCAGGACCCATGTGACAGAGTCTGGCTCCAGAGTCCACGTTCTGAATCACCACGCTTAGTCCCCAAAAACCTAGAGAAAGCGCCAGCCTCAATCGAAAAGTTTTCTTTTCCCCACCCTACAGTCCCTACGCGGCGGCCCCAGTCTCCAGGGCATGCTTTCAGCTCCTCTGACAGGCCCTACTCCTCCCTTGCCCTGTCCCAACACTCTCCCGCCCAGGTCCTCCTTTTCTTTTAGGCATCTGCTCTCAGCTTCAACATCACTGCCTAAGTCACCAAGTCTAACAGGAAATGCCGTCTTTCTCAACACTCAACACAAAATTGCTTTTACGTATCTCCTAGGTAATTGGTGGCTGCCTGTCTGTCCTTTCCAACCAGGCTGTGAGGGCCAGTACGTCAAACAGCCTGTCAGTCTTGCTCACCAAGTGTCCAGACCACTGAACACGCACCGACCAGAGGAAAGGAAGGACTTGTCCCAAAGTCAACTCTCCAGACTTTCTGTGCAAGGAGGGAACGAACGGAGCACCCTCCAGCCTCACGCTTTCTCTTCCATGCTTTCAAGTGTGGGGCACATACCTCTGCTCACAACGCTCCCCGGACAGCCCCCACTGCACCCCTAACAGGTAGACTTCTGCACAGTCAAGGGCTTTGGAAAGCACTGGCTCTGCACACAAATCTTACGTGGCCCTCGACAGGCCACTGCCCCTGAACCGGCCTGAGCTTCAGGCCCACAACAGGCTTCGTGAAAACCCCAACGGAACGTAGCCTCGAAAAGAGGGAGACCCGCACTCCTCAGAACGCCTCGAGACCAGTGTCCTTATCGACTTCGCGTCTGTCCTTCCAAGAAGCCAAGACCACGGCTGGCGCTTCAGCGCCCGACTCCCGGGCACCGCATGCCCAGGCTGGCCCCTGGGCAGGTGCCCGGCACACACCGCCCGTTCCACGAACGCCTCAAGCGCACGAAGAGACCCCCTCGCTCCCCGCGCCGCACAGCTGTCCCGCGACCTGACGGGCACCTCTCGGCGCACAAGCCTATTCCTCAGGGACACGCTCGCCTCCCACCAGCCCCCAGGCCCACGCCCACGCCCCCCAGGTACCTCTCTCAGATGGAATCCTCTTCGCAGGCGCCCTGGTCGTCCGTGTCCGGCGAGCAGGAAGAGCGGGAGCTGAAGGACGGCCTCCTCAGGCTAGCGGCCGTGGCTGTGCACGGCCCGGGCTGCTGTGCCCAGCGGGGACGCGGAGCGCCGTCCACGGACGCCGGGGGAACGGACGAGCCCGGCCCGGGAGAGAGCAGCACAGCGCGGCCGGACTCCGCCGGGCTCGGCTCTGGGCAGGCAGGCGCGGCTCGCCGACGCCTCCCACGCCTCCCAGGACGGCGGCCCAGCAGCCGCGCGCTCCTCTCCTCTCCTCGCGCGCGCAGCGCGCGCCCGCCGCCCAGACGCTGCCCGGCCGTTGCCCCGCCCCCCCCCCCTCCGGCGGTGGACTGCGGACAGCGACGGGGACACCCTCCTGGGAGAACTCCTGCGGCCCCGCCCACATGCTTGGGACCTTCGCGGAGCGGGAAGGTGCGCTGACAGGGACGCAGGGTCCCCGCTACGCTCGCTCTCGGGGAACTGCAGCCTCCTCCCTCGGCTTTCACTTGAATGTCACACCCGAAACCATGCAACGTCTACAAGCAAACATAGGCAGTGTGCTCTTTGACATCAGTCTTAGCAGCCTATTTTCAAGTACCACGTCTGACTGGGCAAGGGAAACAAAATACAAAATGAACAAACGGGACTACATCAAAGTCAAAAAACATCCTCTGCACCGCAAAGGAAACCATCCACAAAACCAAAACACAACCTAACAACTGGGAGAAGATTCTTGCAAACCGTATATCGGATAAGGGGTTAATATCCAAAACACAGAAAGAACTCATACATCTCAACAGCAAAAAACATCAACAACCCAATTGAAAAGGCGGGCAAAAGATCTGAGCAGTGATTTCTCCAAAGAAGGTATACGGATGGCCAACAGGCATATGGAAAGGGACTCAACATCCTTAGCGATCAGAGAAATGCAAATCACAACTACAAGGAGATGTCCCCTTACTCTGCTCAGAATGGCTCTAATTAACAAGACAAGAGACAAGTGTCGGAGAGGATGTGCAGAGAAGGGAACTCTCCTGCACTGCTGGTGGGAGGGCAGACTGGTGCAGCCACTACGGAAAGCAGGATGGAGTATCCTCAGAAAACTAAGAACACATCTACCATATGTATGATCCAGCTAGCCCACTGCTGGCTATTCATCCAAAGAACTTGAAAACACCAATGCAGAGGGACACATGCACCCCTAGGCTCACTGCAGCATTATTCACAACAGCCAAAACTTGGAAGCAACCTAGGTGCCCATCAAGGGAAGAATGGATAAAGAAGATGTGGTATGTATACACAATGGAATGCCACTCGGCCCTAAGAAATGATGAGATCCGCCCATTTGTGACAACGTCGATGGACCTTGAGGGTATTATGTGAAGTGAAATAAATCAGAGGGACAAAGTCAAACACCGTGTGATCTCACTCATAAGGAGAAGATAAAAACAACGACAAACGCACACAGAGCAAAGGAGATTGCATTGGTGGTTACCATAGGGGGAGGGGGGAGGGGAGAGAGCCAAAGGGGTGATGAGGCTCACATGTGAGGTGACGGACTATCATTAGTTTTCGGGTGGTGAACACGATGTAATCTACACAGAATTCAAAATATATTACAACGTACATCTGAAAGCTATATCATCTTAGGATCCACTGTTACTGCAATAAAATAAAATAAAATAAAATAAAATAAAATAAAATAAAATAAAATAAAATAAAAAAGTGTAGGAGCCTCAAGAGGCTAACAGGCTTTTGAGAAGTTATTCCAGGGATTTTTATGGCTTAGCTCAGGGCGGCAGACACCAGCCTGAGACACAGCTGTGGCACAGCTACTAACTTCAACTAAACTGTATTCCGACTGGAGGGAAATCAAAACTACTGCAATCATAATTGATTGAAGGCTTCACTTTGTGCCAGATCCTGTGCCGACTGCTTTGCACCAACTGTCTCATTTAATCCTCACATCCAAAAGGCAGGTTACCGTTATTCTCCCCATTGTCAAGGTGAGGAGGCGGAAGCAGAAAGATGGCAATCTGCCTGGAATTCACAGAAGGATTCTCTAGGTCATGACATGACTTTTGGACAAGATTTCAAGGTTTAACACATTACAGCGCAGATGCAGATCCCAGTATCACAGAACGTGAAAAACACTGAGTCCTGCCAAATGTCTTAAAACACTAATTATGGATCCTCACAATCTCTTGGCCTGTTTTCTCAGATGAGGGAAAACCCAGCGTGAAAAACCGTTGATGAGATGTCTGCAGAGGAGGACTACGTCTGGTCTTTAAAGCCGGGACCTATCCCAGTAGATTCTGAGTCAGTGGGTCCAGAGTAGGCCTTGAGCGTCTCTGTTCTTTTCCAAAGCCCCACAGGCTACACTTCCGTGCCCTTGGAGTTGGGAAGTCCAGTCATGCCCTACATCGGGACGTTTCAGTCAACAACGGGGGTCCCATCAGATTAGTCCCATATGGCCTAGGTGTGTAGGAGGCTCTGCCATCCAGGTTTAGGAACTCCGTGGTGTTTGCACAGTCTCGAGATTGCCTGACCATGACACACTCCTCAGAACTCATCCCCACTGTTAAGCAAAGCATGACTATACCGCCTTGGATTCTCCACGGTCCCAGACCTGAACTGTTTAGATGACTGCACACGCAGAGGGCACCGTGTCTGAGGCAGAGAGCAGCTGGAATCACAAAAGCTCTCGACAGAGAGTCAAGGAAAGGCGTGCTCTGCTTACACGACTCTCTACTTTTCTCTGGGTCTGAACCATTTCCTAGCTAATCTGCTTTTGTTAACCGAGCAGCTTTGCCAAAAAAAAAAAAAAAGAAAAAACACAAAGTTACCAACAAACACTAAACAAACCAATATAAACAATACATATTAAATAAGCCTAACCCTACTATGCTACTGAAAAGGCTTTTATTTCCCTGGGATAATTTGGACAGCATTAGATTGTTTTACCAAGAGCAGCCAAGTCCAGGGAGATTATTTCTAATTCCACAGTGCTGCAGATGCGGTCAGTAGCAACTGCAAGCCGGAAAGGAAACAAAACAAAACAAAGTTGGGTGTAATCCATTCAAGTTCACACGTTTCACCAGGGACAGCCTCCAAGCCTTGAATAGTTAGGTATGCATTTAGCCATTTCTTTAGTCAACCACTACTAACGCCTGCTAAAGGCCAGACACTGCTCTAAGTACTTTACGGATATGAAATATCCTCTCACCTTTACACTCACCTATGGAGTGTGTATGATAATCATCCCCGTTTTACAGATCAGGAAACTGACACACAGAATGGTACAGTAACTTGCCTGAGTTCACACAGCCCGTAGGTGGCAGAGCCAGGACCCATGTGACAGAGTCTGGCTCCAGAGTCCACGTTCTGAATCACCACGCTTAGTCCCCAAAAACCTAGAGAAAGCGCCAGCCTCAATCGAAAAGTTTTCTTTTCCCCACCCTACAGTCCCTACGCGGCGGCCCCAGTCTCCAGGGCATGCTTTCAGCTCCTCTGACAGGCCCTACTCCTCCCTTGCCCTGTCCCAACACTCTCCCGCCCAGGTCCTCCTTTTCTTTTAGGCATCTGCTCTCAGCTTCAACATCACTGCCTAAGTCACCAAGTCTAACAGGAAATGCCGTCTTTCTCAACACTCAACACAAAATTGCTTTTACGTATCTCCTAGGTAATTGGTGGCTGCCTGTCTGTCCTTTCCAACCAGGCTGTGAGGGCCAGTACGTCAAACAGCCTGTCAGTCTTGCTCACCAAGTGTCCAGACCACTGAACACGCACCGACCAGAGGAAAGGAAGGACTTGTCCCAAAGTCAACTCTCCAGACTTTCTGTGCAAGGAGGGAACGAACGGAGCACCCTCCAGCCTCACGCTTTCTCTTCCATGCTTTCAAGTGTGGGGCACATACCTCTGCTCACAACGCTCCCCGGACAGCCCCCACTGCACCCCTAACAGGTAGACTTCTGCACAGTCAAGGGCTTTGGAAAGCACTGGCTCTGCACACAAATCTTACGTGGCCCTCGACAGGCCACTGCCCCTGAACCGGCCTGAGCTTCAGGCCCACAACAGGCTTCGTGAAAACCCCAACGGAACGTAGCCTCGAAAAGAGGGAGACCCGCACTCCTCAGAACGCCTCGAGACCAGTGTCCTTATCGACTTCGCGTCTGTCCTTCCAAGAAGCCAAGACCACGGCTGGCGCTTCAGCGCCCGACTCCCGGGCACCGCATGCCCAGGCTGGCCCCTGGGCAGGTGCCCGGCACACACCGCCCGTTCCACGAACGCCTCAAGCGCACGAAGAGACCCCCTCGCTCCCCGCGCCGCACAGCTGTCCCGCGACCTGACGGGCACCTCTCGGCGCACAAGCCTATTCCTCAGGGACACGCTCGCCTCCCACCAGCCCCCAGGCCCACGCCCACGCCCCCCAGGTACCTCTCTCAGATGGAATCCTCTTCGCAGGCGCCCTGGTCGTCCGTGTCCGGCGAGCAGGAAGAGCGGGAGCTGAAGGACGGCCTCCTCAGGCTAGCGGCCGTGGCTGTGCACGGCCCGGGCTGCTGTGCCCAGCGGGGACGCGGAGCGCCGTCCACGGACGCCGGGGGAACGGACGAGCCCGGCCCGGGAGAGAGCAGCACAGCGCGGCCGGACTCCGCCGGGCTCGGCTCTGGGCAGGCAGGCGCGGCTCGCCGACGCCTCCCACGCCTCCCAGGACGGCGGCCCAGCAGCCGCGCGCTCCTCTCCTCTCCTCGCGCGCGCGCGCGCGCCGCCGCCCAGACGCTGCCCGGCCGTTGCCCCGCCCCCCCCCCCTCCGGCGGTGGACTGCGGACAGCGACGGGGACACCCTCCTGGGAGAACTCCTGCGGCCCCGCCCACATGCTTGGGACCTTCGCGGAGCGGGAAGGTGCGCTGACAGGGACGCAGGGGCCCCGCTACGCTCGCTCTCGGGGAACTGCAGCCTCCTCCCTCGGCTTTCACTTGAATGTCACACCCGAAACCATGCAACGTCTACAAGCAAACATAGGCAGTGTGCTCTTTGACATCAGTCTTAGCAGCCTATTTTCAAGTACCACGTCTGACTGGGCAAGGGAAACAAAATACAAAATGAACAAACGGGACTACATCAAAGTCAAAAAACATCCTCTGCACCGCAAAGGAAACCATCCACAAAACCAAAACACAACCTAACAACTGGGAGAAGATTCTTGCAAACCGTATATCGGATAAGGGGTTAATATCCAAAACACAGAAAGAACTCATACATCTCAACAGCAAAAAACATCAACAACCCAATTGAAAAGGCGGGCAAAAGATCTGAGCAGTGATTTCTCCAAAGAAGGTATACGGATGGCCAACAGGCATATGGAAAGGGACTCAACATCCTTAGCGATCAGAGAAATGCAAATCACAACTACAAGGAGATGTCCCCTTACTCTGGTCAGAATGGCTCTAATTAACAAGACAAGAGACAAGTGTCGGAGAGGATGTGCAGAGAAGGGAACTCTCCTGCACTGCTGGTGGGAGGGCAGACTGGTGCAGCCACTACGGAAAGCAGGATGGAGTATCCTCAGAAAACTAAGAACACATCTACCATATGTATGATCCAGCTAGCCCACTGCTGGCTATTCATCCAAAGAACTTGAAAACACCAATGCAGAGGGACACATGCACCCCTAGGCTCACTGCAGCATTATTCACAACAGCCAAAACTTGGAAGCAACCTAGGTGCCCATCAAGGGAAGAATGGATAAAGAAGATGTGGTATGTATACACAATGGAATGCCACTCGGCCCTAAGAAATGATGAGATCCGCCCATTTGTGACAACGTCGATGGACCTTGAGGGTATTATGTGAAGTGAAATAAATCAGAGGGACAAAGTCAAACACCGTGTGATCTCACTCATAAGGAGAAGATAAAAACAACGACAAACGCACACAGAGCAAAGGAGATTGCATTGGTGGTTACCATAGGGGGAGGGGGGAGGGGAGAGAGCCAAAGGGGTGATGAGGCTCACATGTGAGGTGACGGACTATCATTAGTTTTCGGGTGGTGAACACGATGTAATCTACACAGAATTCAAAATATATTACAACGTACATCTGAAAGCCATATCATCTTAGGATCCACTGTTACTGCAATAAAATAAAATAAAATAAAAATGTGTAGGAGCCTCAAGAGGCTAACAGGCTTTTGAAAAGTTATTCCAGGGATTTTTATGGCTTAGCTCAGGGCGGCAGACACCAGCCTGAGACACAGCTGTGGCACAGCTACTAACTTCAACTAAACTGTATTCCGACTGGAGGGAAATCAAAACTACTGCAATCATAATTGATTGAAGGCTTCACTTTGTGCCAGATCCTGTGCCGACTGCTTTGCACCAACTGTCTCATTTAATCCTCACATCCAAAAGGCAGGTTACCGTTATTCTCCCCATTGTCAAGGTGAGGAGGCGGAAGCAGAAAGATGGCAATCTGCCTGGAATTCACAGAAGGATTCTCTAGGTCATGACATGACTTTTGGACAAGATTTCAAGGTTTAACACATTACAGCGCAGATGCAGATCCCAGTATCACAGAACGTGAAAAACACTGAGTCCTGCCAAATGTCTTAAAACACTAATTATGGATCCTCACAATCTCTTGGCCTGTTTTCTCAGATGAGGGAAAACCCAGCGTGAAAAACCGTTGATGAGATGTCTGCAGAGGAGGACTACGTCTGGTCTTTAAAGCCGGGACCTATCCCAGTAGATTCTGAGTCAGTGGGTCCAGAGTAGGCCTTGAGCGTCTCTGTTCTTTTCCAAAGCCCCACAGGCTACACTTCTGTGCCCTTGGAGTTGGGAAGTACAGTCATGCCCTACATCGGGACGTTTCAGTCAACAACGGGGGTCCCATCAGATTAGTCCCATATGGCCTAGGTGTGTAGGAGGCTCTGCCATCCAGGTTTAGGAACTCCGTGGTGTTTGCACAGTCTCGAGATTGCCTGACCATGACACACTCCTCAGAACTCATCCCCACTGTTAAGCAAAGCATGACTATACCGCCTTGGATTCTCCACGGTCCCAGACCTGAACTGTTTAGATGACTGCACACGCAGAGGGCACCGTGTCTGAGGCAGAGAGCAGCTGGAATCACAAAAGCTCTCGACAGAGAGTCAAGGAAAGGCGTGCTCTGCTTACACGACTCTCTACTTTTCTCTGGGTCTGAACCATTTCCTAGCTAATCTGCTTTTTTTAACCGAGCAGCTTTGCCAAAAAAAAAAAAAAGAAAAAACACAAAGTTACCAACAAACACTAAACAAACCAATATAAACAATACATATTAAATAAGCCTAACCCTACTATGCTACTGAAAAGGCTTTTATTTCCCTGGGATAATTTGGACAGCATTAGATTGTTTTACCAAGAGCAGCCAAGTCCAGGGAGATTATTTCTAATTCCACAGTGCTGCAGATGCGGTCAGTAGCAACTGCAAGCCGGAAAGGAAACAAAACAAAACAAAGTTGGGTGTAATCCATTCAAGTTCACACGTTTCACCAGGGACAGCCTCCAAGCCTTGAATAGTTAGGTATGCATTTAGCCATTTCTTTAATCAACCACTACTAACGCCTGCTAAAGGCCAGACACTGCTCTAAGTACTTTACGGATATGAAATATCCTCTCACCTTTACACTCACCTATGGAGTGTGTATGATAATCATCCCCGTTTTACAGATCAGGAAACTGACACACAGAATGGTACAGTAACTTGCCCGAGTTCACACAGCCCGTAGGTGGCAGAGCCAGGACCCATGTGACAGAGTCTGGCTCCAGAGTCCACGTTCTGAATCACCACGCTTAGTCCCCAAAAACCTAGAGAAAGCGCCAGCCTCAATCGAAAAGTTTTCTTTTCCCCACCCTACAGTCCCTATGCGGCGGCCCCAGTCTCCAGGGCATGCTTTCAGCTCCTCTGACAGGCCCTACTCCTCCCTTGCCCTGTCCCAACACTCTCCCGCCCAGGTCCTCCTTTTCTTTTAGGCATCTGCTCTCAGCTTCAACATCACTGCCTAAGTCACCAAGTCTAACAGGAAATGCCGTCTTTCTCAACACTCAACACAAAATTGCTTTTACGTATCTCCTAGGTAATTGGTGGCTGCCTGTCTGTCCTTTCCAACCAGGCTGTGAGGGCCAGTACGTCAAACAGCCTGTCAGTCTTGCTCACCAAGTGTCCAGACCACTGAACACGCACCGACCAGAGGAAAGGAAGGACTTGTCCCAAAGTCAACTCTCCAGACTTTCTGTGCAAGGAGGGAACGAACGGAGCACCCTCCAGCCTCACGCTTTCTCTTCCATGCTTTCAAGTGTGGGGCACATACCTCTGCTCACAACGCTCCCCGGACAGCCCCCACTGCACCCCTAACAGGTAGACTTCTGCACAGTCAAGGGCTTTGGAAAGCACTGGCTCTGCACACAAATCTTACGTGGCCCTCGACAGGCCACTGCCCCTGAACCGGCCTGAGCTTCAGGCCCACAACAGGCTTCGTGAAAACCCCAACGGAACGTAGCCTCGAAAAGAGGGAGACCCGCACTCCTCAGAACGCCTCGAGACCAGTGTCCTTATCGACTTCGCGTCTGTCCTTCCAAGAAGCCAAGACCACGGCTGGCGCTTCAGCGCCCGACTCCCGGGCACCGCATGCCCAGGCTGGCCCCTGGGCAGGTGCCCGGCACACACCGCCCGTTCCACGAACGCCTCAAGCGCACGAAGAGACCCCCTCGCTCCCCGCGCCGCGCAGCTGTCCCGCGACCTGACGGGCACCTCTCGGCGCACAAGCCTATTCCTCAGGGACACGCTCGCCTCCCACCAGCCCCCAGGCCCACGCCCACGCCCCCCAGGTACCTCTCTCAGATGGAATCCTCTTCGCAGGCGCCCTGGTCGTCCGTGTCCGGCGAGCAGGAAGAGCGGGAGCTGAAGGACGGCCTCCTCAGGCTAGCGGCCGTGGCTGTGCACGGCCCGGGCTGCTGTGCCCAGCGGGGACGCGGAGCGCCGTCCACGGACGCCGGGGGAACGGACGAGCCCGGCCCGGGAGAGAGCAGCACAGCGCGGCCGGACTCCGCCGGGCTCGGCTCTGGGCAGGCAGGCGCGGCTCGCCGACGCCTCCCACGCCTCCCAGGACGGCGGCCCAGCAGCCGCGCGCTCCTCTCCTCTCCTCGCGCGCGCGCGCGCGCCGCCGCCCAGACGCTGCCCGGCCGTTGCCCCGCCCCCCCCCCCTCCGGCGGTGGACTGCGGACAGCGACGGGGACACCCTCCTGGGAGAACTCCTGCGGCCCCGCCCACATGCTTGGGACCTTCGCGGAGCGGGAAGGTGCGCTGACAGGGACGCAGGGTCCCCGCTACGCTCGCTCTCGGGGAACTGCAGCCTCCTCCCTCGGCTTTCACTTGAATGTCACACCCGAAACCATGCAACGTCTACAAGCAAACATAGGCAGTGTGCTCTTTGACATCAGTCTTAGCAGCCTATTTTCAAGTACCACGTCTGACTGGGCAAGGGAAACAAAATACAAAATGAACAAACGGGACTACATCAAAGTCAAAAAACATCCTCTGCACCGCAAAGGAAACCATCCACAAAACCAAAACACAACCTAACAACTGGGAGAAGATTCTTGCAAACCGTATATCGGATAAGGGGTTAATATCCAAAACACAGAAAGAACTCATACATCTCAACAGCAAAAAACATCAACAACCCAATTGAAAAGGCGGGCAAAAGATCTGAGCAGTGATTTCTCCAAAGAAGGTATACGGATGGCCAACAGGCATATGGAAAGGGACTCAACATCCTTAGCGATCAGAGAAATGCAAATCACAACTACAAGGAGATGTCCCCTTACTCTGCTCAGAATGGCTCTAATTAACAAGACAAGAGACAAGTGTCGGAGAGGATGTGCAGAGAAGGGAACTCTCCTGCACTGCTGGTGGGAGGGCAGACTGGTGCAGCCACTACGGAAAGCAGGATGGAGTATCCTCAGAAAACTAAGAACACATCTACCATATGTATGATCCAGCTAGCCCACTGCTGGCTATTCATCCAAAGAACTTGAAAACACCAATGCAGAGGGACACATGCACCCCTAGGCTCACTGCAGCATTATTCACAACAGCCAAAACTTGGAAGCAACCTAGGTGCCCATCAAGGGAAGAATGGATAAAGAAGATGTGGTATGTATACACAATGGAATGCCACTCGGCCCTAAGAAATGATGAGATCCGCCCATTTGTGACAACGTCGATGGACCTTGAGGGTATTATGTGAAGTGAAATAAATCAGAGGGACAAAGTCAAACACCGTGTGATCTCACTCATAAGGAGAAGATAAAAACAACGACAAACGCACACAGAGCAAAGGAGATTGCATTGGTGGTTACCATAGGGGGAGGGGGGAGGGGAGAGAGCCAAAGGGGTGATGAGGCTCACATGTGAGGTGACGGACTATCATTAGTTTTCGGGTGGTGAACACGATGTAATCTACACAGAATTCAAAATATATTACAACGTACATCTGAAAGCTATATCATCTTAGGATCCACTGTTACTGCAATAAAATAAAATAAAATAAAATAAAATAAAATAAAATAAAAAAGTGTAGGAGCCTCAAGAGGCTAACAGGCTTTTGAAAAGTTATTCCAGGGATTTTTATGGCTTAGCTCAGGGCGGCAGACACCAGCCTGAGACACAGCTGTGGCACAGCTACTAACTTCAACTAAACTGTATTCCGACTGGAGGGAAATCAAAACTACTGCAATCATAATTTCTTGAAGGCTTCACTTTGTGCCAGATCCTGTGCCGACTGCTTTGCACCAACTGTCTCATTTAATCCTCACATCCAAAAGGCAGGTTACCGTTATTCTCCCCATTGTCAAGGTGAGGAGGCGGAAGCAGAAAGATGGCAATCTGCCTGGAATTCACAGAAGGATTCTCTAGGTCATGACATGACTTTTGGACAAGATTTCAAGGTTTAACACATTACAGCGCAGATGCAGATCCCAGTATCACAGAACGTGAAAAACACTGAGTCCTGCCAAATGTCTTAAAACACTAATTATGGATCCTCACAATCTCTTGGCCTGTTTTCTCAGATGAGGGAAAACCCAGCGTGAAAAACCGTTGATGAGATGTCTGCAGAGGAGGACTACGTCTGGTCTTTAAAGCCGGGACCTATCCCAGTAGATTCTGAGTCAGTGGGTCCAGAGTAGGCCTTGAGCGTCTCTGTTCTTTTCCAAAGCCCCACAGGCTACACTTCCGTGCCCTTGGAGTTGGGAAGTCCAGTCATGCCCTACATCGGGACGTTTCAGTCAACAACGGGGGTCCCATCAGATTAGTCCCATATGGCCTAGGTGTGTAGGAGGCTCTGCCATCCAGGTTTAGGAACTCCGTGGTGTTTGCACAGTCTCGAGATTGCCTGACCATGACACACTCCTCAGAACTCATCCCCACTGTTAAGCAAAGCATGACTATACCGCCTTGGATTCTCCACGGTCCCAGACCTGAACTGTTTAGATGACTGCACACGCAGAGGGCACCGTGTCTGAGGCAGAGAGCAGCTGGAATCACAAAAGCTCTCGACAGAGAGTCAAGGAAAGGCGTGCTCTGCTTACACGACTCTCTACTTTTCTCTGGGTCTGAACCATTTCCTAGCTAATCTGCTTTTTTTAACCGAGCAGCTTTGCCAAAAAAAAAAAAAAAAGAAAAAACACAAAGTTACCAACAAACACTAAACAAACCAATATAAACAATACATATTAAATAAGCCTAACCCTACTATGCTACTGAAAAGGCTTTTATTTCCCTGGGATAATTTGGACAGCATTAGATTGTTTGACCAAGAGCAGCCAAGTCCAGGGAGATTATTTCTAATTCCACAGTGCTGCAGATGCGGTCAGTAGCAACTGCAAGCCGGAAAGGAAACAAAACAAAGTTGGGTGTAATCCATTCAAGTTCACACGTTTCACCAGGGACAGCCTCCAAGCCTTGAATAGTTAGGTATGCATTTAGCCATTTCTTTAATCAACCACTACTAACGCCTGCTAAAGGCCAGACACTGCTCTAAGTACTTTACGGATATGAAATATCCTCTCACCTTTACACTCACCTATGGAGTGTGTATGATAATCATCCCCGTTTTACAGATCAGGAAACTGACACACAGAATGGTACAGTAACTTGCCCGAGTTCACACAGCCCGTAGGTGGCAGAGCCAGGACCCATGTGACAGAGTCTGGCTCCAGAGTCCACGTTCTGAATCACCACGCTTAGTCCCCAAAAACCTAGAGAAAGCGCCAGCCTCAATCGAAAAGTTTTCTTTTCCCCACCCTACAGTCCCTACGCGGCGGCCCCAGTCTCCAGGGCATGCTTTCAGCTCCTCTGACAGGCCCTACTCCTCCCTTGCCCTGTCCCAACACTCTCCCGCCCAGGTCCTCCTTTTCTTTTAGGCATCTGCTCTCAGCTTCAACATCACTGCCTAAGTCACCAAGTCTAACAGGAAATGCCGTCTTTCTCAACACTCAACACAAAATTGCTTTTACGTATCTCCTAGGTAATTGGTGGCTGCCTGTCTGTCCTTTCCAACCAGGCTGTGAGGGCCAGTACGTCAAACAGCCTGTCAGTCTTGCTCACCAAGTGTCCAGACCACTGAACACGCACCGACCAGAGGAAAGGAAGGACTTGTCCCAAAGTCAACTCTCCAGACTTTCTGTGCAAGGAGGGAACGAACGGAGCACCCTCCAGCCTCACGCTTTCTCTTCCATGCTTTCAAGTGTGGGGCACATACCTCTGCTCACAACGCTCCCCGGACAGCCCCCACTGCACCCCTAACAGGTAGACTTCTGCACAGTCAAGGGCTTTGGAAAGCACTGGCTCTGCACACAAATCTTACGTGGCCCTCGACAGGCCACTGCCCCTGAACCGGCCTGAGCTTCAGGCCCACAACAGGCTTCGTGAAAACCCCAACGGAACGTAGCCTCGAAAAGAGGGAGACCCGCACTCCTCAGAACGCCTCGAGACCAGTGTCCTTATCGACTTCGCGTCTGTCCTTCCAAGAAGCCAAGACCACGGCTGGCGCTTCAGCGCCCGACTCCCGGGCACCGCATGCCCAGGCTGGCCCCTGGGCAGGTGCCCGGCACACACCGCCCGTTCCACGAACGCCTCAAGCGCACGAAGAGACCCCCTCGCTCCCCGCGCCGCGCAGCTGTCCCGCGACCTGACGGGCACCTCTCGGCGCACAAGCCTATTCCTCAGGGACACGCTCGCCTCCCACCAGCCCCCAGGCCCACGCCCACGCCCCCCAGGTACCTCTCTCAGATGGAATCCTCTTCGCAGGCGCCCTGGTCGTCCGTGTCCGGCGAGCAGGAAGAGCGGGAGCTGAAGGACGGCCTCCTCAGGCTAGCGGCCGTGGCTGTGCACGGCCCGGGCTGCTGTGCCCAGCGGGGACGCGGAGCGCCGTCCACGGACGCCGGGGGAACGGACGAGCCCGGCCCGGGAGAGAGCAGCACAGCGCGGCCGGACTCCGCCGGGCTCGGCTCTGGGCAGGCAGGCGCGGCTCGCCGACGCCTCCCACGCCTCCCAGGACGGCGGCCCAGCAGCCGCGCGCTCCTCTCCTCTCCTCGCGCGCGCGCGCGCGCCGCCGCCCAGACGCTGCCCGGCCGTTGCCCCGCCCCCCCCCCTCCGGCGGTGGACTGCGGACAGCGACGGGGACACCCTCCTGGGAGAACTCCTGCGGCCCCGCCCACATGCTTGGGACCTTCGCGGAGCGGGAAGGTGCGCTGACAGGGACGCAGGGTCCCCGCTACGCTCGCTCTCGGGGAACTGCAGCCTCCTCCCTCGGCTTTCACTTGAATGTCACACCCGAAACCATGCAACGTCTACAAGCAAACATAGGCAGTGTGCTCTTTGACATCAGTCTTAGCAGCCTATTTTCAAGTACCACGTCTGACTGGGCAAGGGAAACAAAATACAAAATGAACAAACGGGACTACATCAAAGTCAAAAAACATCCTCTGCACCGCAAAGGAAACCATCCACAAAACCAAAACACAACCTAACAACTGGGAGAAGATTCTTGCAAACCGTATATCGGATAAGGGGTTAATATCCAAAACACAGAAAGAACTCATACATCTCAACAGCAAAAAACATCAACAACCCAATTGAAAAGGCGGGCAAAAGATCTGAGCAGTGATTTCTCCAAAGAAGGTATAAGGATGGCCAACAGGCATATGGAAAGGGACTCAACATCCTTAGCGATCAGAGAAATGCAAATCACAACTACAAGGAGATGTCCCCTTACTCTGGTCAGAATGGCTCTAATTAACAAGACAAGAGACAAGTGTCGGAGAGGATGTGCAGAGAAGGGAACTCTCCTGCACTGCTGGTGGGAGGGCAGACTGGTGCAGCCACTACGGAAAGCAGGATGGAGTATCCTCAGAAAACTAAGAACACATCTACCATATGTATGATCCAGCTAGCCCACTGCTGGCTATTCATCCAAAGAACTTGAAAACACCAATGCAGAGGGACACATGCACCCCTAGGCTCACTGCAGCATTATTCACAACAGCCAAAACTTGGAAGCAACCTAGGTGCCCATCAAGGGAAGAATGGATAAAGAAGATGTGGTATGTATACACAATGGAATGCCACTCGGCCCTAAGAAATGATGAGATCCGCCCATTTGTGACAACGTCGATGGACCTTGAGGGTATTATGTGAAGTGAAATAAATCAGAGGGACAAAGTCAAACACCGTGTGATCTCACTCATAAGGAGAAGATAAAAACAACGACAAACGCACACAGAGCAAAGGAGATTGCATTGGTGGTTACCATAGGGGGAGGGGGGAGGGGGAGAGAGCCAAAGGGGTGATGAGGCTCACATGTGAGGTGACGCACTATCATTAGTTTTCGGGTGGTGAACACGATGTAATCTACACAGAATTCAAAATATATTACAACGTACATCTGAAAGCTATATCATCTTAGGATCCACTGTTACTGCAATAAAATAAAATAAAATAAAATAAAATAAAATAAAATAAAAAAGTGTAGGAGCCTCAAGAGGCTAACAGGCTTTTGAAAAGTTATTCCAGGGATTTTTATGGCTTAGCTCAGGGCGGCAGACACCAGCCTGAGACACAGCTGTGGCACAGCTACTAACTTCAACTAAACTGTATTCCGACTGGAGGGAAATCAAAACTACTGCAATCATAATTTCTTGAAGGCTTCACTTTGTGCCAGATCCTGTGCCGACTGCTTTGCACCAACTGTCTCATTTAATCCTCACATCCAAAAGGCAGGTTACCGTTATTCTCCCATTGTCAAGGTGAGGAGGCGGAAGCAGAAAGATGGCAATCTGCCTGGAATTCACAGAAGGATTCTCTAGGTCATGACATGACTTTTGGACAAGATTTCAAGGTTTAACACATTACAGCGCAGATGCAGATCCCAGTATCACAGAACGTGAAAAACACTGAGTCCTGCCAAATGTCTTAAAACACTAATTATGGATCCTCACAATCTCTTGGCCTGTTTTCTCAGATGAGGGAAAACCCAGCGTGAAAAACCGTTGATGAGATGTCTGCAGAGGAGGACTACGTCTGGTCTTTAAAGCCGGGACCTATCCCAGTAGATTCTGAGTCAGTGGGTCCAGAGTAGGCCTTGAGCGTCTCTGTTCTTTTCCAAAGCCCCACAGGCTACACTTCCGTGCCCTTGGAGTTGGGAAGTCCAGTCATGCCCTACATCGGGACGTTTCAGTCAACAACGGGGGTCCCATCAGATTAGTCCCATATGGCCTAGGTGTGTAGGAGGCTCTGCCATCCAGGTTTAGGAACTCCGTGGTGTTTGCACAGTCTCGAGATTGCCTGACCATGACACACTCCTCAGAACTCATCCCCACTGTTAAGCAAAGCATGACTATACCGCCTTGGATTCTCCACGGTCCCAGACCTGAACTGTTTAGATGACTGCACACGCAGAGGGCACCGTGTCTGAGGCAGAGAGCAGCTGGAATCACAAAAGCTCTCGACAGAGAGTCAAGGAAAGGCGTGCTCTGCTTACACGACTCTCTACTTTTCTCTGGGTCTGAACCATTTCCTAGCTAATCTGCTTTTTTTAACCGAGCAGCTTTGCCAAAAAAAAAAAGAAAGAAAAAACACAAAGTTACCAACAAACACTAAACAAACCAATATAAACAATACATATTAAATAAGCCTAACCCTACTATGCTACTGAAAAGGCTTTTATTTCCCTGGGATAATTTGGACAGCATTAGATTGTTTTACCAAGAGCAGCCAAGTCCAGGGAGATTATTTCTAATTCCACAGTGCTGCAGATGCGGTCAGTAGCAACTGCAAGCCGGAAAGGAAACAAAACAAAACAAAGTTGGGTGTAATCCATTCAAGTTCACACGTTTCACCAGGGACAGCCTCCAAGCCTTGAATAGTTAGGTATGCATTTAGCCATTTCTTTAATCAACCACTACTAACGCCTGCTAAAGGCCAGACACTGCTCTAAGTACTTTACGGATATGAAATATCCTCTCACCTTTACACTCACCTATGGAGTGTGTATGATAATCATCCCCGTTTTACAGATCAGGAAACTGACACACAGAATGGTACAGTAACTTGCCCGAGTTCACACAGCCCGTAGGTGGCAGAGCCAGGACCCATGTGACAGAGTCTGGCTCCAGAGTCCACGTTCTGAATCACCACGCTTAGTCCCCAAAAACCTAGAGAAAGCGCCAGCCTCAATCGAAAAGTTTTCTTTTCCCCACCCTACAGTCCCTACGCGGCGGCCCCAGTCTCCAGGGCATGCTTTCAGCTCCTCTGACAGGCCCTACTCCTCCCTTGCCCTGTCCCAACACTCTCCCGCCCAGGTCCTCCTTTTCTTTTAGGCATCTGCTCTCAGCTTCAACATCACTGCCTAAGTCACCAAGTCTAACAGGAAATGCCGTCTTTCTCAACACTCAACACAAAATTGCTTTTACGTATCTCCTAGGTAATTGGTGGCTGCCTGTCTGTCCTTTCCAACCAGGCTGTGAGGGCCAGTACGTCAAACAGCCTGTCAGTCTTGCTCACCAAGTGTCCAGACCACTGAACACGCACCGACCAGAGGAAAGGAAGGACTTGTCCCAAAGTCAACTCTCCAGACTTTCTGTGCAAGGAGGGAACGAACGGAGCACCCTCCAGCCTCACGCTTTCTCTTCCATGCTTTCAAGTGTGGGGCACATACCTCTGCTCACAACGCTCCCCGGACAGCCCCCACTGCACCCCTAACAGGTAGACTTCTGCACAGTCAAGGGCTTTGGAAAGCACTGGCTCTGCACACAAATCTTACGTGGCCCTCGACAGGCCACTGCCCCTGAACCGGCCTGAGCTTCAGGCCCACAACAGGCTTCGTGAAAACCCCAACGGAACGTAGCCTCGAAAAGAGGGAGACCCGCACTCCTCAGAACGCCTCGAGACCAGTGTCCTTATCGACTTCGCGTCTGTCCTTCCAAGAAGCCAAGACCACGGCTGGCGCTTCAGCGCCCGACTCCCGGGCACCGCATGCCCAGGCTGGCCCCTGGGCAGGTGCCCGGCACACACCGCCCGTTCCACGAACGCCTCAAGCGCACGAAGAGACCCCCTCGCTCCCCGCGCCGCGCAGCTGTCCCGCGACCTGACGGGCACCTCTCGGCGCACAAGCCTATTCCTCAGGGACACGCTCGCCTCCCACCAGCCCCCAGGCCCACGCCCACGCCCCCCAGGTACCTCTCTCAGATGGAATCCTCTTCGCAGGCGCCCTGGTCGTCCGTGTCCGGCGAGCAGGAAGAGCGGGAGCTGAAGGACGGCCTCCTCAGGCTAGCGGCCGTGGCTGTGCACGGCCCGGGCTGCTGTGCCCAGCGGGGACGCGGAGCGCCGTCCACGGACGCCGGGGGAACGGACGAGCCCGGCCCGGGAGAGAGCAGCACAGCGCGGCCGGACTCCGCCGGGCTCGGCTCTGGGCAGGCAGGCGCGGCTCGCCGACGCCTCCCACGCCTCCCAGGACGGCGGCCCAGCAGCCGCGCGCTCCTCTCCTCTCCTCGCGCGCTGCGCCGCGCGCCGCCGCCCAGACGCTGCCCGGCCGTTGCCCCGCCCCCCCCCCTCCGGCGGTGGACTGCGGACAGCGACGGGGACACCCTCCTGGGAGAACTCCTGCGGCCCCGCCCACATGCTTGGGACCTTCGCGGAGCGGGAAGGTGCGCTGACAGGGACGCAGGGTCCCCGCTACGCTCGCTCTCGGGGAACTGCAGCCTCCTCCCTCGGCTTTCACTTGAATGTCACACCCGAAACCATGCAACGTCTACAAGCAAACATAGGCAGTGTGCTCTTTGACATCAGTCTTAGCAGCCTATTTTCAAGTACCACGTCTGACTGGGCAAGGGAAACAAAATACAAAATGAACAAACGGGACTACATCAAAGTCAAAAAACATCCTCTGCACCGCAAAGGAAACCATCCACAAAACCAAAACACAACCTAACAACTGGGAGAAGATTCTTGCAAACCGTATATCGGATAAGGGGTTAATATCCAAAACACAGAAAGAACTCATACATCTCAACAGCAAAAAACATCAACAACCCAATTGAAAAGGCGGGCAAAAGATCTGAGCAGTGATTTCTCCAAAGAAGGTATACGGATGGCCAACAGGCATATGGAAAGGGACTCAACATCCTTAGCGATCAGAGAAATGCAAATCACAACTACAAGGAGATGTCCCCTTACTCTGGTCAGAATGGCTCTAATTAACAAGACAAGAGACAAGTGTCGGAGAGGATGTGCAGAGAAGGGAACTCTCCTGCACTGCTGGTGGGAGGGCAGACTGGTGCAGCCACTACGGAAAGCAGGATGGAGTATCCTCAGAAAACTAAGAATACATCTACCATATGTATGATCCAGCTAGCCCACTGCTGGCTATTCATCCAAAGAACTTGAAAACACCAATGCAGAGGGACACATGCACCCTAGGCTCACTGCAGCATTATTCACAACAGCCAAAACTTGGAAGCAACCTAGGTGCCCATCAAGGGAAGAATGGATAAAGAAGATGTGGTATGTATACACAATGGAATGCCACTCGGCCCTAAGAAATGATGAGATCCGCCCATTTGTGACAACGTCGATGGACCTTGAGGGTATTATGTGAAGTGAAATAAATCAGAGGGACAAAGTCAAACACCGTGTGATCTCACTCATAAGGAGAAGATAAAAACAACGACAAACGCACACAGAGCAAAGGAGATTGCATTGGTGGTTACCATAGGGGGAGGGGGGAGGGGAGAGAGCCAAAGGGGTGATGAGGCTCACATGTGAGGTGACGGACTATCATTAGTTTTCGGGTGGTGAACACGATGTAATCTACACAGAATTCAAAATATATTACAACGTACATCTGAAAGCTATATCATCTTAGGATCCACTGTTACTGCAATAAAATAAAATAAAATAAAATAAAATAAAATAAAATAAAATAAAAAAGTGTAGGAGCCTCAAGAGGCTAACAGGCTTTTGAAAAGTTATTCCAGGGATTTTTATGGCTTAGCTCAGGGCGGCAGACACCAGCCTGAGACACAGCTGTGGCACAGCTACTAACTTCAACTAAACTGTATTCCGACTGGAGGGAAATCAAAACTACTGCAATCATAATTGATTGAAGGCTTCACTTTGTGCCAGATCCTGTGCCGACTGCTTTGCACCAACTGTCTCATTTAATCCTCACATCCAAAAGGCAGGTTACCGTTATTCTCCCCATTGTCAAGGTGAGGAGGCGGAAGCAGAAAGATGGCAATCTGCCTGGAATTCACAGAAGGATTCTCTAGGTCATGACATGACTTTTGGACAAGATTTCAAGGTTTAACACATTACAGCGCAGATGCAGATCCCAGTATCACAGAACGTGAAAAACACTGAGTC
>NW_027222372.1:0-25106 GCF_041296265.1 Equus caballus | reverse complement strand
TCACCACGCTTAGTCTCCGAAAGCCTATAGAAAGCGCCAGCCTTAATCGAAAAGTTTGGTTTTCCCCACCCTACAGTCCCTACGCGGCCCCAGTCTCCAGGGCATGCTTTCAGCTCCTCTGACAGGCCATCCTCCTCCCTTGCCCTTCCCAACGCTCTCCCGCACAAGTCCTCCTTTGCTTTTAGGCATCTGCTCTCAGCTTAAACATCACTGCCTAAGTCACAAAGTCTAACAGTAAATGCCGTATTTCTCAGCACTCAACACAGAATGGCTTTTACGTATCTCCTAGGTAATTAGTTGCTGCCTATCTGTCCTTTCCAACTAGGCTGCGAGGTCCAGTACGTCAAACACCCTGTCAGTCTTGCCCACCAAGTGTCCAGACCACTGAACACGCACCGACCCGAGGAAAGGAAGTCCCAAAGTCAACTCTCCAGACTTTCTGTGGAAGGAGGGAACGAACGGAGCACCCTCCAGCCTCACGCTTCTTTGCCAGACTTTCAAGTGTGGGACACACACCTGTGCTCACAATGCTCCCCGGACAGCCCCCACTGCACCCCTAACAGGTAGACTTCTGCCCAGTCAAGGCCTTTGGAAAGCACTGGCTCTGCACACGAATATTATGCGGCCCTCCACAGGCCACTTCCCCTGAACCGGCCTGAGCTTCAGGGCCACGACAGGCTTCGTGAAAACCCCAACGGAACGTAGCCTCGAAAAGAGGGAGACCTGCACCCCTCAGAACGCATCGAGACCAGTGTCGTTACCGACGTCGCGTCTGGCCTTCCAAGAAGCCAAGACCACGGGCGCCGCTTCAGCGCCCGACTCCCGGGCACCGCATCCCCAGGCTGGCCCCTGGGCAGGTGCCCGGCACACACCGCCCGTTCCACGAACGCGTGAAGCGCACGAAGAGACCCCCTCGCTGCCCGCGCCGCGCAGCTGTCCCGCGGCCTGACGGGCACCTCTCGGCGCACCAGCCTATTCCTCAGGGACACGCTCGCCTCCCACCAGCCCCCAGGCCCACGCCCCCAGGTACCTCTCCCAGATGGAATCCTCTTCGCAGGCGCCCTGGTCGTCCGTGTCCGGCGAGCAGGAAGAGCGGGAGCTGAAGGAGGGCCTCCTCAGGCTAGCGGCCGTGGCTGTGGAGGGCCCGGGCTGCTGTGCGCAGCGGGGACACGGAGCGGCGTCCAGGGACGCCGGGGGAACGGGCGAGCCCGGCCCAGGAGAGAGCAGCAGAGCGCGGCCGGACTCCGCCGGGCTCGGCTCTGGGCAGGCAGGCGCGGCTGGCCGACGCCTCCCCGGACGGCGGCCCAGCAGCCGTGCGCGCTCCCCGCGCGCGCGCGCGCGCGCCGCCGCCCAGAGGCTCCCTGGCCGCTGCCCCGCCCCACCCCCCCCCCTCAGGCGGTGGACTGCGGACAGGGACAGGGACACCCTCCTGGGAGAACTGCTGGGGCCCCGCCCACACGCTCGCTCTCGGGGAACTGCAGCCTCCTCGGGTCTGACTGCAATGCCACACCCGAAACCATGCAACGTCTAGAAGAAAACATAGGCAGTATGCCCTTTGACAGCAGTCTTAGCAGCCTACTTTCAAGTACCATGTCTGACTGGGCAATGGAAACAAAGTACAAAATGAACAAACGGGACTACATCAAAGTGAAAAAAAATCTTCTGCACGGCAAAGGAAACCATCCACAAAACCAAAACACAACCTAACAACTGGGAGAAGATACTTGCAAACCATATATCGGATAAGGGGTTTATATCCAAAACACAGAAAGAACTCCGACAGCTCAACAACAACAAAAATCAACAACCCGATTAAAAAGACGGGCAAAAGATCTGAGCAGTGACTTCTCCAAAGAAGGTATACGGGTGGCCAACAGGCATATGGAAAGGGGCTCAACATCATTAGCGATCAGAGGAAGGCAAATCAAAACTACAAGGAGAGGTCACCTTCCTCTGGTCAGAATGGCTCTAATTAACAAGACAGGAGACAAGTGTCGGAGAGGATGTGGAGAGAAGGGAACTCTCCTACACTGCTGGTGGGAGTGCAGACTGGTGCAGCCACCATGGAAAGCCGTATGGAGTATCCTCAGAAAACTAAGAATACATCTACCATATGTATGATCCAGCTAGCCCACTGCTGGGTATTTATCCAAAGAACTGGAAAACACCAATGCAGAAAGACACATGCACCCCTAGGTTCACTGCAGCATTATTCACAACAGCCAAAACTTGGAAGCAACCTAGGTGCCCATCAAGGGAAGTATGGACAGAGAAGATGTGGTGTGTATACACAATGGAATGCTACTCGGCCCTAAGAAACGATGAGATCCGGCCATTTGTGACAACGTGGATGGACCTTGAGGGTATTATGCGAAGTGAAATAAATCAGAGGGAGAAAGTCAAACACCGTGTGATCTCACTCATGAGTACATGATAAAAACAATGACGAACACGCACAGAGCAACGGAGATTGGATTGGTGGTTACCGTAGGGGGAGGGGGGGGAGGGGAGAGAGCCAAAGGGGCGATGAGGCTCACATGTGAGGTGACGGACTATAATTAGTTTTTGGGCGGTGAACACGACGTAATCTACACAGAATTCGAAATGTATTACAACGTACCTCTGGAAAGCTACGTGATGTTAGAATCCACTGTCACTGCAATAAAGTAAAATAAAATAAAATAAAACAAAATAAAATAAAGAAGTGTAGGAGCCTCAAGAGGCTAACAGGCTTTTGCAAAGTTATTCTAGGGATTTTTACGGCTTGGCTCAGGGCGGCAGACACCAGCCTGAGACACAGCTGTGACATAGCCACGAACTTCAACTCGACTATATTCCGACTGGAGGGAAGTCAAAACTACTGTAATCATAATTTATTGAAGGCTTCGCTTTGTGCCAGATCCTGCGCCGACTGCTGTGCACCAACTGTCTCGTTTAATCCTCACATCCAAAAGGTAGGTTACCGTTATTCTCCCCATTGTAAAGGTGAGGAGAGGAGGCGGAAGCAGAAAGATGGCAACCTGCCTGGAATTCACAGAAGGATTCTCTAGGTAATGACGTGACTTTTGGACAAGACTTAAAGGTTTAACACATGACAGTGAAGACGCAGATCCCAGTATCACAGAACGTGAAAAACACTGAGTCCTGCCAAATGGATTAAAACACTAACTATGGATCCTCACAATCTCTTGGCCTGTTTTCTCAGGTGAGGGAAAACCCGGTGTGGAAAACCGTTGAGGAGATGTCTGCAGATGAGGACTATGGCTGGTCTTTAAAGCCGGGAACTATCCCAGTAGATTCTGAGTCAGTGGGTCCAGAGTAGGCCTCGAGCGTCTCCGTTCTTTGACAGAGCCCCACAGGCTACACTCCCGTGCCCTTGGAGTTGGGAAGTACCGTCAGGCGCTACATCAGGACGTTTCAGTCAACAACGGGGGTCCCAAAAGATTAGTCCCATAGAGCCAAGGTGTATAGGAGGCTCTGCCATCTCGGTTTATGAACTCCGTGGTGCTTGCACGCTCACGAGATTGCCTGACCGTGACGCACTCCTCAGAACCTAGCCCCACTGTTAAGCAAAGCATGACTGCACTGCCTTAGATTCTCCACGGTTCCGGACCCTGCACGGTTTAGATGACTGCACACGCAGAGGGCACCGCGTCTGAGGCAGAGAGCGGCTGGAGTCACAAAAGCTCTCGACAGAGAGTCAAGGAAAGGCGTGCTCTGCTTACACGACTCTCTACTTTTCTCTGGGTCTGAACTATTTTACAGCTAATCTACTTTTTTTAACCGAGCAGCTTTGCCAAGAAAAAGTTACCAACAAATACCAGCCAAACCAATATAAGCGATACCTATTAAATAAGCCTGACCCTACTAGGCTACTGACAAGGCTTTTCTTTCCCTGGGATAATCTGGACAGCATTAGATTCTGTTACCAAGAGCAGCCAAGTCGAGGGAGATTATTTCTAATTCCACAGTGCCACAGATGCGGTCAGTAGCAACTGCAAGCTGGAAAGGAAACAAAGCCGGGTGTAATCCATTCCAGTTCACACGTTGCACGAGGGACAGCCTCCAAGCCTTGAATACTTATGTATGCATTTATCCATTTATTTAATCAACCACTACTAACGCCTACTGAAGGCCAGACACTGCTCTAAGTACTTTACGGACATGAAATAGCCTCTAACCTTTACACTCACCTATGGAGTGTGTGTTATAATCATCCCCGTTTTACAGATCAGGAAACTGACACACAGAATGGTACAGTAACTTGCCCAAGTTCACACAGCCCGTAGGTGGCAGAGCTAGGACCCATGTGACAGAGTCTGGCTCCAGAGTCCACGTGCTGAATCACCACGCTTAGTCTCCGAAAGCCTATAGAAAGCGCCAGCCTTAATCGAAAAGTTTGGTTTTCCCCACCCTACAGTCCCTACGCGGCCCCAGTCTCCAGGGCATGCTTTCAGCTCCTCTGACAGGCCATCCTCCTCCCTTGCCCTGTCCCAACGCTCTCCCGCACAAGTCCTCCTTTGCTTTTAGGCATCTGCTCTCAGCTTAAACATCACTGCCTAAGTCACAAAGTCTAACAGTAAATGCCGTATTTCTCAGCACTCAACACAGAATGGCTTTTACGTATCTCCTAGGTAATTAGTTGCTGCCTATCTGTCCTTTCCAACTAGGCTGCGAGGTCCAGTACGTCAAACACCCTGTCAGTCTTGCCCACCAAGTGTCCAGACCACTGAACACGCACCGACCCGAGGAAAGGAAGTCCCAAAGTCAACTCTCCAGACTTTCTGTGGAAGGAGGGAACGAACGGAGCACCCTCCAGCCTCACGCTTTCTTTGCCAGACTTTCAAGTGTGGGACACACACCTGTGCTCACAATGCTCCCCGGACAGCCCCCACTGCACCCCTAACAGGTAGACTTCTGCCCAGTCAAGGCCTTTGGAAAGCACTGGCTCTGCACACGAATATTATGCGGCCCTCCACAGGCCACTTCCCCTGAACCGGCCTGAGCTTCAGGGCCACGACAGGCTTCGTGAAAACCCCAACGGAACGTAGCCTCGAAAAGAGGGAGACCTGCACCCCTCAGAACGCATCGAGACCAGTGTCGTTACCGACGTCGCGTCTGGCCTTCCAAGAAGCCAAGACCACGGGCGCCGCTTCAGCGCCCGACTCCCGGGCACCGCATCCCCAGGCTGGCCCCTGGGCAGGTGCCCGGCACACACCGCCCGTTCCACGAACGCGTGAAGCGCACGAAGAGACCCCCTCGCTGCCCGCGCCGCGCAGCTGTCCCGCGGCCTGACGGGCACCTCTCGGCGCACCAGCCTATTCCTCAGGGACACGCTCGCCTCCCACCAGCCCCCAGGCCCACGCCCCCAGGTACCTCTCCCAGATGGAATCCTCTTCGCAGGCGCCCTGGTCGTCCGTGTCCGGCGAGCAGGAAGAGCGGGAGCTGAAGGAGGGCCTCCTCAGGCTAGCGGCCGTGGCTGTGGAGGGCCCGGGCTGCTGTGCGCAGCGGGGACACGGAGCGGCGTCCAGGGACGCCGGGGGAACGGGCGAGCCCGGCCCAGGAGAGAGCAGCAGAGCGCGGCCGGACTCCGCCGGGCTCGGCTCTGGGCAGGCAGGCGCGGCTGGCCGACGCCTCCCCGGACGGCGGCCCAGCAGCCGTGCGCGCTCCCCGCGCGCGCGCGCGCGCGCCGCCGCCCAGAGGCTCCCTGGCCGCTGCCCCGCCCCACCCCCCCCCCCCCTCAGGCGGTGGACTGCGGACAGGGACAGGGACACCCTCCTGGGAGAACTGCTGGGGCCCCGCCCACACGCTCGCTCTCGGGGAACTGCAGCCTCCTCGGGTCTGACTGCAATGCCACACCCGAAACCATGCAACGTCTAGAAGAAAACATAGGCAGTATGCCCTTTGACAGCAGTCTTAGCAGCCTACTTTCAAGTACCATGTCTGACTGGGCAATGGAAACAAAGTACAAAATGAACAAACGGGACTACATCAAAGTGAAAAAAAATCTTCTGCACGGCAAAGGAAACCATCCACAAAACCAAAACACAACCTAACAACTGGGAGAAGATACTTGCAAACCATATATCGGATAAGGGGTTTATATCCAAAACACAGAAAGAACTCCGACAGCTCAACAACAACAAAAAATCAACAACCCGATTAAAAAGACGGGCAAAAGATCTGAGCAGTGACTTCTCCAAAGAAGGTATACGGGTGGCCAACAGGCATATGGAAAGGGGCTCAACATCATTAGCGATCAGAGGAAGGCAAATCAAAACTACAAGGAGAGGTCACCTTCCTCTGGTCAGAATGGCTCTAATTAACAAGACAGGAGACAAGTGTCGGAGAGGATGTGGAGAGAAGGGAACTCTCCTACACTGCTGGTGGGAGTGCAGACTGGTGCAGCCACCATGGAAAGCCGTATGGAGTATCCTCAGAAAACTAAGAATACATCTACCATATGTATGATCCAGCTAGCCCACTGCTGGGTATTTATCCAAAGAACTGGAAAACACCAATGCAGAAAGACACATGCACCCCTAGGTTCACTGCAGCATTATTCACAACAGCCAAAACTTGGAAGCAACCTAGGTGCCCATCAAGGGAAGTATGGACAGAGAAGATGTGGTGTGTATACACAATGGAATGCTACTCGGCCCTAAGAAACGATGAGATCCGGCCATTTGTGACAACGTGGATGGACCTTGAGGGTATTATGCGAAGTGAAATAAATCAGAGGGAGAAAGTCAAACACCGTGTGATCTCACTCATGAGTACATGATAAAAACAATGACGAACACGCACAGAGCAACGGAGATTGGATTGGTGGTTACCGTAGGGGGAGGGGGGGAGGGGAGAGAGCCAAAGGGGCGATGAGGCTCACATGTGAGGTGACGGACTATAATTAGTTTTTGGGCGGTGAACACGACGTAATCTACACAGAATTCGAAATGTATTACAACGTACCTCTGGAAAGCTACGTGATGTTAGAATCCACTGTCACTGCAATAAAGTAAAATAAAATAAAATAAAACAAAATAAAATAAAGAAGTGTAGGAGCCTCAAGAGGCTAACAGGCTTTTGCAAAGTTATTCTAGGGATTTTTACGGCTTGGCTCAGGGCGGCAGACACCAGCCTGAGACACAGCTGTGACATAGCCACGAACTTCAACTCGACTATATTCCGACTGGAGGGAAGTCAAAACTACTGTAATCATAATTTATTGAAGGCTTCGCTTTGTGCCAGATCCTGCGCCGACTGCTGTGCACCAACTGTCTCGTTTAATCCTCACATCCAAAAGGTAGGTTACCGTTATTCTCCCCATTGTAAAGGTGAGGAGAGGAGGCGGAAGCAGAAAGATGGCAACCTGCCTGGAATTCACAGAAGGATTCTCTAGGTAATGACGTGACTTTTGGACAAGACTTAAAGGTTTAACACATGACAGTGAAGACGCAGATCCCAGTATCACAGAACGTGAAAAACACTGAGTCCTGCCAAATGGATTAAAACACTAACTATGGATCCTCACAATCTCTTGGCCTGTTTTCTCAGGTGAGGGAAAACCCGGTGTGGAAAACCGTTGAGGAGATGTCTGCAGATGAGGACTATGGCTGGTCTTTAAAGCCGGGAACTATCCCAGTAGATTCTGAGTCAGTGGGTCCAGAGTAGGCCTCGAGCGTCTCCGTTCTTTGACAGAGCCCCACAGGCTACACTCCCGTGCCCTTGGAGTTGGGAAGTACCGTCAGGCGCTACATCAGGACGTTTCAGTCAACAACGGGGGTCCCAAAAGATTAGTCCCATAGAGCCAAGGTGTATAGGAGGCTCTGCCATCTCGGTTTATGAACTCCGTGGTGCTTGCACGCTCACGAGATTGCCTGACCGTGACGCACTCCTCAGAACCTAGCCCCACTGTTAAGCAAAGCATGACTGCACTGCCTTAGATTCTCCACGGTTCCGGACCCTGCACGGTTTAGATGACTGCACACGCAGAGGGCACCGCGTCTGAGGCAGAGAGCGGCTGGAGTCACAAAAGCTCTCGACAGAGAGTCAAGGAAAGGCGTGCTCTGCTTACACGACTCTCTACTTTTCTCTGGGTCTGAACTATTTTACAGCTAATCTACTTTTTTTAACCGAGCAGCTTTGCCAAGAAAAAGTTACCAACAAATACCAGCCAAACCAATATAAGCGATACCTATTAAATAAGCCTGACCCTACTAGGCTACTGACAAGGCTTTTCTTTCCCTGGGATAATCTGGACAGCATTAGATTCTGTTACCAAGAGCAGCCAAGTCGAGGGAGATTATTTCTAATTCCACAGTGCCACAGATGCGGTCAGTAGCAACTGCAAGCTGGAAAGGAAACAAAGCCGGGTGTAATCCATTCCAGTTCACACGTTGCACGAGGGACAGCCTCCAAGCCTTGAATACTTATGTATGCATTTATCCATTTATTTAATCAACCACCACTAACGCCTACTGAAGGCCAGACACTGCTCTAAGTACTTTACGGACATGAAATAGCCTCTAACCTTTACACTCACCTATGGAGTGTGTGTTATAATCATCCCCGTTTTACAGATCAGGAAACTGACACACAGAATGGTACAGTAACTTGCCCAAGTTCACACAGCCCGTAGGTGGCAGAGCTAGGACCCATGTGACAGAGTCTGGCTCCAGAGTCCACGTGCTGAATCACCACGCTTAGTCTCCGAAAGCCTATAGAAAGCGCCAGCCTTAATCGAAAAGTTTGGTTTTCCCCACCCTACAGTCCCTACGCGGCCCCAGTCTCCAGGGCATGCTTTCAGCTCCTCTGACAGGCCATCCTCCTCCCTTGCCCTGTCCCAACGCTCTCCCGCACAAGTCCTCCTTTGCTTTTAGGCATCTGCTCTCAGCTTAAACATCACTGCCTAAGTCACAAAGTCTAACAGTAAATGCCGTATTTCTCAGCACTCAACACAGAATGGCTTTTACGTATCTCCTAGGTAATTAGTTGCTGCCTATCTGTCCTTTCCAACTAGGCTGCGAGGTCCAGTACGTCAAACACCCTGTCAGTCTTGCCCACCAAGTGTCCAGACCACTGAACACGCACCGACCCGAGGAAAGGAAGTCCCAAAGTCAACTCTCCAGACTTTCTGTGGAAGGAGGGAACGAACGGAGCACCCTCCAGCCTCACGCTTTCTTTGCCAGACTTTCAAGTGTGGGACACACACCTGTGCTCACAATGCTCCCCGGACAGCCCCCACTGCACCCCTAACAGGTAGACTTCTGCCCAGTCAAGGCCTTTGGAAAGCACTGGCTCTGCACACGAATATTATGCGGCCCTCCACAGGCCACTTCCCCTGAACCGGCCTGAGCTTCAGGGCCACGACAGGCTTCGTGAAAACCCCAACGGAACGTAGCCTCGAAAAGAGGGAGACCTGCACCCCTCAGAACGCATCGAGACCAGTGTCGTTACCGACGTCGCGTCTGGCCTTCCAAGAAGCCAAGACCACGGGCGCCGCTTCAGCGCCCGACTCCCGGGCACCGCATCCCCAGGCTGGCCCCTGGGCAGGTGCCCGGCACACACCGCCCGTTCCACGAACGCGTGAAGCGCACGAAGAGACCCCCTCGCTGCCCGCGCCGCGCAGCTGTCCCGCGGCCTGACGGGCACCTCTCGGCGCACCAGCCTATTCCTCAGGGACACGCTCGCCTCCCACCAGCCCCCAGGCCCACGCCCCCAGGTACCTCTCCCAGATGGAATCCTCTTCGCAGGCGCCCTGGTCGTCCGTGTCCGGCGAGCAGGAAGAGCGGGAGCTGAAGGAGGGCCTCCTCAGGCTAGCGGCCGTGGCTGTGGAGGGCCCGGGCTGCTGTGCGCAGCGGGGACACGGAGCGGCGTCCAGGGACGCCGGGGGAACGGGCGAGCCCGGCCCAGGAGAGAGCAGCAGAGCGCGGCCGGACTCCGCCGGGCTCGGCTCTGGGCAGGCAGGCGCGGCTGGCCGACGCCTCCCCGGACGGCGGCCCAGCAGCCGTGCGCGCTCCCCGCGCGCGCGCGCGCGCCGCCGCCCAGAGGCTCCCTGGCCGCTGCCCCGCCCCACCCCCCCCCCCCCCTCAGGCGGTGGACTGCGGACAGGGACAGGGACACCCTCCTGGGAGAACTGCTGGGGCCCCGCCCACACGCTCGCTCTCGGGGAACTGCAGCCTCCTCGGGTCTGACTGCAATGCCACACCCGAAACCATGCAACGTCTAGAAGAAAACATAGGCAGTATGCCCTTTGACAGCAGTCTTAGCAGCCTACTTTCAAGTACCATGTCTGACTGGGCAATGGAAACAAAGTACAAAATGAACAAACGGGACTACATCAAAGTGAAAAAAAATCTTCTGCACGGCAAAGGAAACCATCCACAAAACCAAAACACAACCTAACAACTGGGAGAAGATACTTGCAAACCATATATCGGATAAGGGGTTTATATCCAAAACACAGAAAGAACTCCGACAGCTCAACAACAACAAAAAATCAACAACCCGATTAAAAAGACGGGCAAAAGATCTGAGCAGTGACTTCTCCAAAGAAGGTATACGGGTGGCCAACAGGCATATGGAAAGGGGCTCAACATCATTAGCGATCAGAGGAAGGCAAATCAAAACTACAAGGAGAGGTCACCTTCCTCTGGTCAGAATGGCTCTAATTAACAAGACAGGAGACAAGTGTCGGAGAGGATGTGGAGAGAAGGGAACTCTCCTACACTGCTGGTGGGAGTGCAGACTGGTGCAGCCACCATGGAAAGCCGTATGGAGTATCCTCAGAAAACTAAGAATACATCTACCATATGTATGATCCAGCTAGCCCACTGCTGGGTATTTATCCAAAGAACTGGAAAACACCAATGCAGAAAGACACATGCACCCCTAGGTTCACTGCAGCATTATTCACAACAGCCAAAACTTGGAAGCAACCTAGGTGCCCATCAAGGGAAGTATGGACAGAGAAGATGTGGTGTGTATACACAATGGAATGCTACTCGGCCCTAAGAAACGATGAGATCCGGCCATTTGTGACAACGTGGATGGACCTTGAGGGTATTATGCGAAGTGAAATAAATCAGAGGGAGAAAGTCAAACACCGTGTGATCTCACTCATGAGTACATGATAAAAACAATGACGAACACGCACAGAGCAACGGAGATTGGATTGGTGGTTACCGTAGGGGGAGGGGGGGAGGGGAGAGAGCCAAAGGGGCGATGAGGCTCACATGTGAGGTGACGGACTATAATTAGTTTTTGGGCGGTGAACACGACGTAATCTACACAGAATTCGAAATGTATTACAACGTACCTCTGGAAAGCTACGTGATGTTAGAATCCACTGTCACTGCAATAAAGTAAAATAAAATAAAATAAAACAAAATAAAATAAAGAAGTGTAGGAGCCTCAAGAGGCTAACAGGCTTTTGCAAAGTTATTCTAGGGATTTTTACGGCTTGGCTCAGGGCGGCAGACACCAGCCTGAGACACAGCTGTGACATAGCCACGAACTTCAACTCGACTATATTCCGACTGGAGGGAAGTCAAAACTACTGTAATCATAATTTATTGAAGGCTTCGCTTTGTGCCAGATCCTGCGCCGACTGCTGTGCACCAACTGTCTCGTTTAATCCTCACATCCAAAAGGTAGGTTACCGTTATTCTCCCCATTGTAAAGGTGAGGAGAGGAGGCGGAAGCAGAAAGATGGCAACCTGCCTGGAATTCACAGAAGGATTCTCTAGGTAATGACGTGACTTTTGGACAAGACTTAAAGGTTTAACACATGACAGTGAAGACGCAGATCCCAGTATCACAGAACGTGAAAAACACTGAGTCCTGCCAAATGGATTAAAACACTAACTATGGATCCTCACAATCTCTTGGCCTGTTTTCTCAGGTGAGGGAAAACCCGGTGTGGAAAACCGTTGAGGAGATGTCTGCAGATGAGGACTATGGCTGGTCTTTAAAGCCGGGAACTATCCCAGTAGATTCTGAGTCAGTGGGTCCAGAGTAGGCCTCGAGCGTCTCCGTTCTTTGACAGAGCCCCACAGGCTACACTCCCGTGCCCTTGGAGTTGGGAAGTACCGTCAGGCGCTACATCAGGACGTTTCAGTCAACAACGGGGGTCCCAAAAGATTAGTCCCATAGAGCCAAGGTGTATAGGAGGCTCTGCCATCTCGGTTTATGAACTCCGTGGTGCTTGCACGCTCACGAGATTGCCTGACCGTGACGCACTCCTCAGAACCTAGCCCCACTGTTAAGCAAAGCATGACTGCACTGCCTTAGATTCTCCACGGTTCCGGACCCTGCACGGTTTAGATGACTGCACACGCAGAGGGCACCGCGTCTGAGGCAGAGAGCGGCTGGAGTCACAAAAGCTCTCGACAGAGAGTCAAGGAAAGGCGTGCTCTGCTTACACGACTCTCTACTTTTCTCTGGGTCTGAACTATTTTACAGCTAATCTACTTTTTTTAACCGAGCAGCTTTGCCAAGAAAAAGTTACCAACAAATACCAGCCAAACCAATATAAGCGATACCTATTAAATAAGCCTGACCCTACTAGGCTACTGACAAGGCTTTTCTTTCCCTGGGATAATCTGGACAGCATTAGATTCTGTTACCAAGAGCAGCCAAGTCGAGGGAGATTATTTCTAATTCCACAGTGCCACAGATGCGGTCAGTAGCAACTGCAAGCTGGAAAGGAAACAAAGCCGGGTGTAATCCATTCCAGTTCACACGTTGCACGAGGGACAGCCTCCAAGCCTTGAATACTTATGTATGCATTTATCCATTTATTTAATCAACCACCACTAACGCCTACTGAAGGCCAGACACTGCTCTAAGTACTTTACGGACATGAAATAGCCTCTAACCTTTACACTCACCTATGGAGTGTGTGTTATAATCATCCCCGTTTTACAGATCAGGAAACTGACACACAGAATGGTACAGTAACTTGCCCAAGTTCACACAGCCCGTAGGTGGCAGAGCTAGGACCCATGTGACAGAGTCTGGCTCCAGAGTCCACGTGCTGAATCACCACGCTTAGTCTCCGAAAGCCTATAGAAAGCGCCAGCCTTAATCGAAAAGTTTGGTTTTCCCCACCCTACAGTCCCTACGCGGCCCCAGTCTCCAGGGCATGCTTTCAGCTCCTCTGACAGGCCATCCTCCTCCCTTGCCCTGTCCCAACGCTCTCCCGCACAAGTCCTCCTTTGCTTTTAGGCATCTGCTCTCAGCTTAAACATCACTGCCTAAGTCACAAAGTCTAACAGTAAATGCCGTATTTCTCAGCACTCAACACAGAATGGCTTTTACGTATCTCCTAGGTAATTAGTTGCTGCCTATCTGTCCTTTCCAACTAGGCTGCGAGGTCCAGTACGTCAAACACCCTGTCAGTCTTGCCCACCAAGTGTCCAGACCACTGAACACGCACCGACCCGAGGAAAGGAAGTCCCAAAGTCAACTCTCCAGACTTTCTGTGGAAGGAGGGAACGAACGGAGCACCCTCCAGCCTCACGCTTTCTTTGCCAGACTTTCAAGTGTGGGACACACACCTGTGCTCACAATGCTCCCCGGACAGCCCCCACTGCACCCCTAACAGGTAGACTTCTGCCCAGTCAAGGCCTTTGGAAAGCACTGGCTCTGCACACGAATATTATGCGGCCCTCCACAGGCCACTTCCCCTGAACCGGCCTGAGCTTCAGGGCCACGACAGGCTTCGTGAAAACCCCAACGGAACGTAGCCTCGAAAAGAGGGAGACCTGCACCCCTCAGAACGCATCGAGACCAGTGTCGTTACCGACGTCGCGTCTGGCCTTCCAAGAAGCCAAGACCACGGGCGCCGCTTCAGCGCCCGACTCCCGGGCACCGCATCCCCAGGCTGGCCCCTGGGCAGGTGCCCGGCACACACCGCCCGTTCCACGAACGCGTGAAGCGCACGAAGAGACCCCCTCGCTGCCCGCGCCGCGCAGCTGTCCCGCGGCCTGACGGGCACCTCTCGGCGCACCAGCCTATTCCTCAGGGACACGCTCGCCTCCCACCAGCCCCCAGGCCCACGCCCCCAGGTACCTCTCCCAGATGGAATCCTCTTCGCAGGCGCCCTGGTCGTCCGTGTCCGGCGAGCAGGAAGAGCGGGAGCTGAAGGAGGGCCTCCTCAGGCTAGCGGCCGTGGCTGTGGAGGGCCCGGGCTGCTGTGCGCAGCGGGGACACGGAGCGGCGTCCAGGGACGCCGGGGGAACGGGCGAGCCCGGCCCAGGAGAGAGCAGCAGAGCGCGGCCGGACTCCGCCGGGCTCGGCTCTGGGCAGGCAGGCGCGGCTGGCCGACGCCTCCCCGGACGGCGGCCCAGCAGCCGTGCGCGCTCCCCGCGCGCGCGCGCGCGCGCCGCCGCCCAGAGGCTCCCTGGCCGCTGCCCCGCCCCACCCCCCCCCCCCTCAGGCGGTGGACTGCGGACAGGGACAGGGACACCCTCCTGGGAGAACTGCTGGGGCCCCGCCCACACGCTCGCTCTCGGGGAACTGCAGCCTCCTCGGGTCTGACTGCAATGCCACACCCGAAACCATGCAACGTCTAGAAGAAAACATAGGCAGTATGCCCTTTGACAGCAGTCTTAGCAGCCTACTTTCAAGTACCATGTCTGACTGGGCAATGGAAACAAAGTACAAAATGAACAAACGGGACTACATCAAAGTGAAAAAAAATCTTCTGCACGGCAAAGGAAACCATCCACAAAACCAAAACACAACCTAACAACTGGGAGAAGATACTTGCAAACCATATATCGGATAAGGGGTTTATATCCAAAACACAGAAAGAACTCCGACAGCTCAACAACAACAAAAAATCAACAACCCGATTAAAAAGACGGGCAAAAGATCTGAGCAGTGACTTCTCCAAAGAAGGTATACGGGTGGCCAACAGGCATATGGAAAGGGGCTCAACATCATTAGCGATCAGAGGAAGGCAAATCAAAACTACAAGGAGAGGTCACCTTCCTCTGGTCAGAATGGCTCTAATTAACAAGACAGGAGACAAGTGTCGGAGAGGACGTGGAGAGAAGGGAACTCTCCTACACTGCTGGTGGGAGTGCAGACTGGTGCAGCCACCATGGAAAGCCGTATGGAGTATCCTCAGAAAACTAAGAATACATCTACCATATGTATGATCCAGCTAGCCCACTGCTGGGTATTTATCCAAAGAACTGGAAAACACCAATGCAGAAAGACACATGCACCCCTAGGTTCACTGCAGCATTATTCACAACAGCCAAAACTTGGAAGCAACCTAGGTGCCCATCAAGGGAAGTATGGACAGAGAAGATGTGGTGTGTATACACAATGGAATGCTACTCGGCCCTAAGAAACGATGAGATCCGGCCATTTGTGACAACGTGGATGGACCTTGAGGGTATTATGCGAAGTGAAATAAATCAGAGGGAGAAAGTCAAACACCGTGTGATCTCACTCATGAGTACATGATAAAAACAATGACGAACACGCACAGAGCAACGGAGATTGGATTGGTGGTTACCGTAGGGGGAGGGGGGGAGGGGAGAGAGCCAAAGGGGCGATGAGGCTCACATGTGAGGTGACGGACTATAATTAGTTTTTGGGCGGTGAACACGACGTAATCTACACAGAATTCGAAATGTATTACAACGTACCTCTGGAAAGCTACGTGATGTTAGAATCCACTGTCACTGCAATAAAGTAAAATAAAATAAAATAAAACAAAATAAAATAAAGAAGTGTAGGAGCCTCAAGAGGCTAACAGGCTTTTGCAAAGTTATTCTAGGGATTTTTACGGCTTGGCTCAGGGCGGCAGACACCAGCCTGAGACACAGCTGTGACATAGCCACGAACTTCAACTCGACTATATTCCGACTGGAGGGAAGTCAAAACTACTGTAATCATAATTTATTGAAGGCTTCGCTTTGTGCCAGATCCTGCGCCGACTGCTGTGCACCAACTGTCTCGTTTAATCCTCACATCCAAAAGGTAGGTTACCGTTATTCTCCCCATTGTAAAGGTGAGGAGAGGAGGCGGAAGCAGAAAGATGGCAACCTGCCTGGAATTCACAGAAGGATTCTCTAGGTAATGACGTGACTTTTGGACAAGACTTAAAGGTTTAACACATGACAGTGAAGACGCAGATCCCAGTATCACAGAACGTGAAAAACACTGAGTCCTGCCAAATGGATTAAAACACTAACTATGGATCCTCACAATCTCTTGGCCTGTTTTCTCAGGTGAGGGAAAACCCGGTGTGGAAAACCGTTGAGGAGATGTCTGCAGATGAGGACTATGGCTGGTCTTTAAAGCCGGGAACTATCCCAGTAGATTCTGAGTCAGTGGGTCCAGAGTAGGCCTCGAGCGTCTCCGTTCTTTGACAGAGCCCCACAGGCTACACTCCCGTGCCCTTGGAGTTGGGAAGTACCGTCAGGCGCTACATCAGGACGTTTCAGTCAACAACGGGGGTCCCAAAAGATTAGTCCCATAGAGCCAAGGTGTATAGGAGGCTCTGCCATCTCGGTTTATGAACTCCGTGGTGCTTGCACGCTCACGAGATTGCCTGACCGTGACGCACTCCTCAGAACCTAGCCCCACTGTTAAGCAAAGCATGACTGCACTGCCTTAGATTCTCCACGGTTCCGGACCCTGCACGGTTTAGATGACTGCACACGCAGAGGGCACCGCGTCTGAGGCAGAGAGCGGCTGGAGTCACAAAAGCTCTCGACAGAGAGTCAAGGAAAGGCGTGCTCTGCTTACACGACTCTCTACTTTTCTCTGGGTCTGAACTATTTTACAGCTAATCTACTTTTTTTAACCGAGCAGCTTTGCCAAGAAAAAGTTACCAACAAATACCAGCCAAACCAATATAAGCGATACCTATTAAATAAGCCTGACCCTACTAGGCTACTGACAAGGCTTTTCTTTCCCTGGGATAATCTGGACAGCATTAGATTCTGTTACCAAGAGCAGCCAAGTCGAGGGAGATTATTTCTAATTCCACAGTGCCACAGATGCGGTCAGTAGCAACTGCAAGCTGGAAAGGAAACAAAGCCGGGTGTAATCCATTCCAGTTCACACGTTGCACGAGGGACAGCCTCCAAGCCTTGAATACTTATGTATGCATTTATCCATTTATTTAATCAACCACTACTAACGCCTACTGAAGGCCAGACACTGCTCTAAGTACTTTACGGACATGAAATAGCCTCTAACCTTTACACTCACCTATGGAGTGTGTGTTATAATCATCCCCGTTTTACAGATCAGGAAACTGACACACAGAATGGTACAGTAACTTGCCCAAGTTCACACAGCCCGTAGGTGGCAGAGCTAGGACCCATGTGACAGAGTCTGGCTCCAGAGTCCACGTGCTGAATCACCACGCTTAGTCTCCGAAAGCCTATAGAAAGCGCCAGCCTTAATCGAAAAGTTTGGTTTTCCCCACCCTACAGTCCCTACGCGGCCCCAGTCTCCAGGGCATGCTTTCAGCTCCTCTGACAGGCCATCCTCCTCCCTTGCCCTGTCCCAACGCTCTCCCGCACAAGTCCTCCTTTGCTTTTAGGCATCTGCTCTCAGCTTAAACATCACTGCCTAAGTCACAAAGTCTAACAGTAAATGCCGTATTTCTCAGCACTCAACACAGAATGGCTTTTACGTATCTCCTAGGTAATTAGTTGCTGCCTATCTGTCCTTTCCAACTAGGCTGCGAGGTCCAGTACGTCAAACACCCTGTCAGTCTTGCCCACCAAGTGTCCAGACCACTGAACACGCACCGACCCGAGGAAAGGAAGTCCCAAAGTCAACTCTCCAGACTTTCTGTGGAAGGAGGGAACGAACGGAGCACCCTCCAGCCTCACGCTTTCTTTGCCAGACTTTCAAGTGTGGGACACACACCTGTGCTCACAATGCTCCCCGGACAGCCCCCACTGCACCCCTAACAGGTAGACTTCTGCCCAGTCAAGGCCTTTGGAAAGCACTGGCTCTGCACACGAATATTATGCGGCCCTCCACAGGCCACTTCCCCTGAACCGGCCTGAGCTTCAGGGCCACGACAGGCTTCGTGAAAACCCCAACGGAACGTAGCCTCGAAAAGAGGGAGACCTGCACCCCTCAGAACGCATCGAGACCAGTGTCGTTACCGACGTCGCGTCTGGCCTTCCAAGAAGCCAAGACCACGGGCGCCGCTTCAGCGCCCGACTCCCGGGCACCGCATCCCCAGGCTGGCCCCTGGGCAGGTGCCCGGCACACACCGCCCGTTCCACGAACGCGTGAAGCGCACGAAGAGACCCCCTCGCTGCCCGCGCCGCGCAGCTGTCCCGCGGCCTGACGGGCACCTCTCGGCGCACCAGCCTATTCCTCAGGGACACGCTCGCCTCCCACCAGCCCCCAGGCCCACGCCCCCAGGTACCTCTCCCAGATGGAATCCTCTTCGCAGGCGCCCTGGTCGTCCGTGTCCGGCGAGCAGGAAGAGCGGGAGCTGAAGGAGGGCCTCCTCAGGCTAGCGGCCGTGGCTGTGGAGGGCCCGGGCTGCTGTGCGCAGCGGGGACACGGAGCGGCGTCCAGGGACGCCGGGGGAACGGGCGAGCCCGGCCCAGGAGAGAGCAGCAGAGCGCGGCCGGACTCCGCCGGGCTCGGCTCTGGGCAGGCAGGCGCGGCTGGCCGACGCCTCCCCGGACGGCGGCCCAGCAGCCGTGCGCGCTCCCCGCGCGCGCGCGCGCGCCGCCGCCCAGAGGCTCCCTGGCCGCTGCCCCGCCCCACCCACCCCCCCCCTCAGGCGGTGGACTGCGGACAGGGACAGGGACACCCTCCTGGGAGAACTGCTGGGGCCCCGCCCACACGCTCGCTCTCGGGGAACTGCAGCCTCCTCGGGTCTGACTGCAATGCCACACCCGAAACCATGCAACGTCTAGAAGAAAACATAGGCAGTATGCCCTTTGACAGCAGTCTTAGCAGCCTACTTTCAAGTACCATGTCTGACTGGGCAATGGAAACAAAGTACAAAATGAACAAACGGGACTACATCAAAGTGAAAAAAAATCTTCTGCACGGCAAAGGAAACCATCCACAAAACCAAAACACAACCTAACAACTGGGAGAAGATACTTGCAAACCATATATCGGATAAGGGGTTTATATCCAAAACACAGAAAGAACTCCGACAGCTCAACAACAACAAAAAATCAACAACCCGATTAAAAAGACGGGCAAAAGATCTGAGCAGTGACTTCTCCAAAGAAGGTATACGGGTGGCCAACAGGCATATGGAAAGGGGCTCAACATCATTAGCGATCAGAGGAAGGCAAATCAAAACTACAAGGAGAGGTCACCTTCCTCTGGTCAGAATGGCTCTAATTAACAAGACAGGAGACAAGTGTCGGAGAGGATGTGGAGAGAAGGGAACTCTCCTACACTGCTGGTGGGAGTGCAGACTGGTGCAGCCACCATGGAAAGCCGTATGGAGTATCCTCAGAAAACTAAGAATACATCTACCATATGTATGATCCAGCTAGCCCACTGCTGGGTATTTATCCAAAGAACTGGAAAACACCAATGCAGAAAGACACATGCACCCCTAGGTTCACTGCAGCATTATTCACAACAGCCAAAACTTGGAAGCAACCTAGGTGCCCATCAAGGGAAGTATGGACAGAGAAGATGTGGTGTGTATACACAATGGAATGCTACTCGGCCCTAAGAAACGATGAGATCCGGCCATTTGTGACAACGTGGATGGACCTTGAGGGTATTATGCGAAGTGAAATAAATCAGAGGGAGAAAGTCAAACACCGTGTGATCTCACTCATGAGTACATGATAAAAACAATGACGAACACGCACAGAGCAACGGAGATTGGATTGGTGGTTACCGTAGGGGGAGGGGGGGGAGGGGAGAGAGCCAAAGGGGCGATGAGGCTCACATGTGAGGTGACGGACTATAATTAGTTTTTGGGCGGTGAACACGACGTAATCTACACAGAATTCGAAATGTATTACAACGTACCTCTGGAAAGCTACGTGATGTTAGAATCCACTGTCACTGCAATAAAGTAAAATAAAATAAAATAAAACAAAATAAAATAAAGAAGTGTAGGAGCCTCAAGAGGCTAACAGGCTTTTGCAAAGTTATTCTAGGGATTTTTACGGCTTGGCTCAGGGCGGCAGACACCAGCCTGAGACACAGCTGTGACATAGCCACGAACTTCAACTCGACTATATTCCGACTGGAGGGAAGTCAAAACTACTGTAATCATAATTTATTGAAGGCTTCGCTTTGTGCCAGATCCTGCGCCGACTGCTGTGCACCAACTGTCTCGTTTAATCCTCACATCCAAAAGGTAGGTTACCGTTATTCTCCCCATTGTAAAGGTGAGGAGAGGAGGCGGAAGCAGAAAGATGGCAACCTGCCTGGAATTCACAGAAGGATTCTCTAGGTAATGACGTGACTTTTGGACAAGACTTAAAGGTTTAACACATGACAGTGAAGACGCAGATCCCAGTATCACAGAACGTGAAAAACACTGAGTCCTGCCAAATGGATTAAAACACTAACTATGGATCCTCACAATCTCTTGGCCTGTTTTCTCAGGTGAGGGAAAACCCGGTGTGGAAAACCGTTGAGGAGATGTCTGCAGATGAGGACTATGGCTGGTCTTTAAAGCCGGGAACTATCCCAGTAGATTCTGAGTCAGTGGGTCCAGAGTAGGCCTCGAGCGTCTCCGTTCTTTGACAGAGCCCCACAGGCTACACTCCCGTGCCCTTGGAGTTGGGAAGTACCGTCAGGCGCTACATCAGGACGTTTCAGTCAACAACGGGGGTCCCAAAAGATTAGTCCCATAGAGCCAAGGTGTATAGGAGGCTCTGCCATCTCGGTTTATGAACTCCGTGGTGCTTGCACGCTCACGAGATTGCCTGACCGTGACGCACTCCTCAGAACCTAGCCCCACTGTTAAGCAAAGCATGACTGCACTGCCTTAGATTCTCCACGGTTCCGGACCCTGCACGGTTTAGATGACTGCACACGCAGAGGGCACCGCGTCTGAGGCAGAGAGCGGCTGGAGTCACAAAAGCTCTCGACAGAGAGTCAAGGAAAGGCGTGCTCTGCTTACACGACTCTCTACTTTTCTCTGGGTCTGAACTATTTTACAGCTAATCTACTTTTTTTAACCGAGCAGCTTTGCCAAGAAAAAGTTACCAACAAATACCAGCCAAACCAATATAAGCGATACCTATTAAATAAGCCTGACCCTACTAGGCTACTGACAAGGCTTTTCTTTCCCTGGGATAATCTGGACAGCATTAGATTCTGTTACCAAGAGCAGCCAAGTCGAGGGAGATTATTTCTAATTCCACAGTGCCACAGATGCGGTCAGTAGCAACTGCAAGCTGGAAAGGAAACAAAGCCGGGTGTAATCCATTCCAGTTCACACGTTGCACGAGGGACAGCCTCCAAGCCTTGAATACTTATGTATGCATTTATCCATTTATTTAATCAACCACTACTAACGCCTACTGAAGGCCAGACACTGCTCTAAGTACTTTACGGACATGAAATAGCCTCTAACCTTTACACTCACCTATGGAGTGTGTGTTATAATCATCCCCGTTTTACAGATCAGGAAACTGACACACAGAATGGTACAGTAACTTGCCCAAGTTCACACAGCCCGTAGGTGGCAGAGCTAGGACCCATGTGACAGAGTCTGGCTCCAGAGTCCACGTGCTGAATCACCACGCTTAGTCTCCGAAAGCCTATAGAAAGCGCCAGCCTTAATCGAAAAGTTTGGTTTTCCCCACCCTACAGTCCCTACGCGGCCCCAGTCTCCAGGGCATGCTTTCAGCTCCTCTGACAGGCCATCCTCCTCCCTTGCCCTGTCCCAACGCTCTCCCGCACAAGTCCTCCTTTGCTTTTAGGCATCTGCTCTCAGCTTAAACATCACTGCCTAAGTCACAAAGTCTAACAGTAAATGCCGTATTTCTCAGCACTCAACACAGAATGGCTTTTACGTATCTCCTAGGTAATTAGTTGCTGCCTATCTGTCCTTTCCAACTAGGCTGCGAGGTCCAGTACGTCAAACACCCTGTCAGTCTTGCCCACCAAGTGTCCAGACCACTGAACACGCACCGACCCGAGGAAAGGAAGTCCCAAAGTCAACTCTCCAGACTTTCTGTGGAAGGAGGGAACGAACGGAGCACCCTCCAGCCTCACGCTTTCTTTGCCAGACTTTCAAGTGTGGGACACACACCTGTGCTCACAATGCTCCCCGGACAGCCCCCACTGCACCCCTAACAGGTAGACTTCTGCCCAGTCAAGGCCTTTGGAAAGCACTGGCTCTGCACACGAATATTATGCGGCCCTCCACAGGCCACTTCCCCTGAACCGGCCTGAGCTTCAGGGCCACGACAGGCTTCGTGAAAACCCCAACGGAACGTAGCCTCGAAAAGAGGGAGACCTGCACCCCTCAGAACGCATCGAGACCAGTGTCGTTACCGACGTCGCGTCTGGCCTTCCAAGAAGCCAAGACCACGGGCGCCGCTTCAGCGCCCGACTCCCGGGCACCGCATCCCCAGGCTGGCCCCTGGGCAGGTGCCCGGCACACACCGCCCGTTCCACGAACGCGTGAAGCGCACGAAGAGACCCCCTCGCTGCCCGCGCCGCGCAGCTGTCCCGCGGCCTGACGGGCACCTCTCGGCGCACCAGCCTATTCCTCAGGGACACGCTCGCCTCCCACCAGCCCCCAGGCCCACGCCCCCAGGTACCTCTCCCAGATGGAATCCTCTTCGCAGGCGCCCTGGTCGTCCGTGTCCGGCGAGCAGGAAGAGCGGGAGCTGAAGGAGGGCCTCCTCAGGCTAGCGGCCGTGGCTGTGGAGGGCCCGGGCTGCTGTGCGCAGCGGGGACACGGAGCGGCGTCCAGGGACGCCGGGGGAACGGGCGAGCCCGGCCCAGGAGAGAGCAGCAGAGCGCGGCCGGACTCCGCCGGGCTCGGCTCTGGGCAGGCAGGCGCGGCTGGCCGACGCCTCCCCGGACGGCGGCCCAGCAGCCGTGCGCGCTCCCGCGCGCGCGCGCGCGCGCGCCGCCGCCCAGAGGCTCCCTGGCCGCTGCCCCGCCCCACCCCCCCCCCCCCCTCAGGCGGTGGACTGCGGACAGGGACAGGGACACCCTCCTGGGAGAACTGCTGGGGCCCCGCCCACACGCTCGCTCTCGGGGAACTGCAGCCTCCTCGGGTCTGACTGCAATGCCACACCCGAAACCATGCAACGTCTAGAAGAAAACATAGGCAGTATGCCCTTTGACAGCAGTCTTAGCAGCCTACTTTCAAGTACCATGTCTGACTGGGCAATGGAAACAAAGTACAAAATGAACAAACGGGACTACATCAAAGTGAAAAAAAATCTTCTGCACGGCAAAGGAAACCATCCACAAAACCAAAACACAACCTAACAACTGGGAGAAGATACTTGCAAACCATATATCGGATAAGGGGTTTATATCCAAAACACAGAAAGAACTCCGACAGCTCAACAACAACAAAAAATCAACAACCCGATTAAAAAGACGGGCAAAAGATCTGAGCAGTGACTTCTCCAAAGAAGGTATACGGGTGGCCAACAGGCATATGGAAAGGGGCTCAACATCATTAGCGATCAGAGGAAGGCAAATCAAAACTACAAGGAGAGGTCACCTTCCTCTGGTCAGAATGGCTCTAATTAACAAGACAGGAGACAAGTGTCGGAGAGGATGTGGAGAGAAGGGAACTCTCCTACACTGCTGGTGGGAGTGCAGACTGGTGCAGCCACCATGGAAAGCCGTATGGAGTATCCTCAGAAAACTAAGAATACATCTACCATATGTATGATCCAGCTAGCCCACTGCTGGGTATTTATCCAAAGAACTGGAAAACACCAATGCAGAAAGACACATGCACCCCTAGGTTCACTGCAGCATTATTCACAACAGCCAAAACTTGGAAGCAACCTAGGTGCCCATCAAGGGAAGTATGGACAGAGAAGATGTGGTGTGTATACACAATGGAATGCTACTCGGCCCTAAGAAACGATGAGATCCGGCCATTTGTGACAACGTGGATGGACCTTGAGGGTATTATGCGAAGTGAAATAAATCAGAGGGAGAAAGTCAAACACCGTGTGATCTCACTCATGAGTACATGATAAAAACAATGACGAACACGCACAGAGCAACGGAGATTGGATTGGTGGTTACCGTAGGGGGAGGGGGGGAGGGGAGAGAGCCAAAGGGGCGATGAGGCTCACATGTGAGGTGACGGACTATAATTAGTTTTTGGGCGGTGAACACGACGTAATCTACACAGAATTCGAAATGTATTACAACGTACCTCTGGAAAGCTACGTGATGTTAGAATCCACTGTCACTGCAATAAAGTAAAATAAAATAAAATAAAACAAAATAAAATAAAGAAGTGTAGGAGCCTCAAGAGGCTAACAGGCTTTTGCAAAGTTATTCTAGGGATTTTTACGGCTTGGCTCAGGGCGGCAGACACCAGCCTGAGACACAGCTGTGACATAGCCACGAACTTCAACTCGACTATATTCCGACTGGAGGGAAGTCAAAACTACTGTAATCATAATTTATTGAAGGCTTCGCTTTGTGCCAGATCCTGCGCCGACTGCTGTGCACCAACTGTCTCGTTTAATCCTCACATCCAAAAGGTAGGTTACCGTTATTCTCCCCATTGTAAAGGTGAGGAGAGGAGGCGGAAGCAGAAAGATGGCAACCTGCCTGGAATTCACAGAAGGATTCTCTAGGTAATGACGTGACTTTTGGACAAGACTTAAAGGTTTAACACATGACAGTGAAGACGCAGATCCCAGTATCACAGAACGTGAAAAACACTGAGTCCTGCCAAATGGATTAAAACACTAACTATGGATCCTCACAATCTCTTGGCCTGTTTTCTCAGGTGAGGGAAAACCCGGTGTGGAAAACCGTTGAGGAGATGTCTGCAGATGAGGACTATGGCTGGTCTTTAAAGCCGGGAACTATCCCAGTAGATTCTGAGTCAGTGGGTCCAGAGTAGGCCTCGAGCGTCTCCGTTCTTTGACAGAGCCCCACAGGCT